>NC_052359.1:57511818-57570606 GCF_009727055.1 Benincasa hispida
ATTACAGACCAACAGCTGCACTATTCGCACAACATATATATTTATGTATCCATTGGATATAACTAGTCAACAATACGATGACCCTTTAATTATTACTCGTAAGTACAACTAGGCCAAAAATTACCGTTTTGGTTCTGTAGTTACATCTAACTTCTTAAGTACCATTGATCCCTCTAATGAACAATAAATCATAGTCCAAATATGATCAAACCCCCTCTTGGACCAGGCAAAGGTGTAGTGCCACATTGTTTAAGCCCCAGAATCAACTCTTAAGAGAGCAATTTATCTACTTGGCCCGATATTGGAGAAGAATGAATTCCTTTCTTGTGTAATTATGTTTCCAACTCCCCAATCAAAAAATCCCCAAAATGGTAGGCTTGTTGAGTTGGTGATCTGGCCACTCTCACCCATACAAATCAAAGAACCGCCTTCATAGGTAGAAGTTCATAACTCATTCAGGATTCAGGTCATGTTACCTATGGTCATCCTGGTGGAATGAAAGTCTCTATCATGAACGACATTATATAATGAGACTAAACATTTCGTGGTCTGGTCTTATACAAACTCCTTTGTATAGAATATCCGCGCTCATATGTCTCCACATGAATGATCAGGATCAGATCATTTGTAACACTTTACAACAATTGTAACATCTACAAAGTGGGTCATACTCGTAGTGTCACCAAGATAAGGTATCCAACCTTATCCATCTACTATAGACCGTTTAGGTTATCATTTAAACATGATCCACCTATATGTATTTACAAATATGTTTAAGCTACAAAGATAACCTTGGATGTTAGTTTATTGATTTGTGCTTAATGCAACTAATTTTAAAATAAAACATCACATATTTTATTACATAAATAAAATATTTGTACATTACAATTACAAACTATAGGACCCTACGAGATTTATGGCATTAACCCTAACCGAAAAGATATCTCCAAAAACTGCTTCTTCATCTCATCCCAAGAGGCCACTAATCTAGCAGGAAGATAGAAAAGCCAATCCTTAGTTTCGTCCTTGAGGAAGAATGGAAAAACTCTCAGATTCATCTACTCCTCCGTAACACCATAAGGTCTCATATCATTACACACAATATGGAACTCTTTTAAGTGCTTGTACGAGTCCTCTCTTGTCAAACCATAGAAAATAGGTAGTAAGTGAATTAATCCAAACTTAAGCTCAAGGTTACTTGTAGTCTCAGGATATGTGATGTAAAGAGGTTGTTGAGTTAGGTCTGGGGCCGAGAGGTCCTTAAGTGTGCGCTCAGCAGGTTGTACCGTTATCTCTTGCTGATTAACTTCCTCTTCTGAATGCTCTTCTTCATTGCCTTATACACAGATTTGTCTTTCAAGAGCTCTCTGTTCTCTAACTTTTCTCATTCATTTCCTTTCCTCCCTGCCAAGCTCTGGAAAAATATAACAAAGAATTTTGATCCAGGGAGGATCGGGTCATACAAAGAAAGAGAAATAATCAAGAAAACAAGAAGTGTAAACCTTTTAAAGGAGAAATATCTCGGCTCTTCAGCAACGATGCCAATTTGGTCGAAGCAGATTTCGTCGCTCAAATCTAGACCAAATAATTTTACCGCATCCACTACAAAAAAATCTGCTAGTCTTAGTGGCAAGACCGAATTGAACACAGGGAGCTCTAGAATTTCTCAACTAAAAGATTTAAAGCCCGAGGGTAACCGAAAGGGGGATGGATTTTGAAAATTGTTTTGTAGCAAGAGAAATTTAAATGCATAAAATAAAAGTAAAGTGATGAAATTAAATTTGAGAAAGCCTAGCTTGGGTTATAATAAAATTCTCCTATTCAATGCATTTGATCATAGAATTCTCATTACTAGAGTGAAACAATTGTTTATACCTAACCAAATTAATTAGAACAACCAGTTAACTCAACCTAATCAAGTAATTAGCCTAATTTAAATCGTGAATAGTGAGAACTTTTGTTCAAACAATTCTTGCATTGATTCCATGATCACATGTTGACCATGTTCTCAAACCTTTTGGCCAACACATCAGGTATGCTTGCCAAAATGTGAACTCGGACTCTTGAATTAGCCTTCATCCACACCTCATATGTATTACGAACATTTCGTGGTACATCAGGGAATGGGACTTGAGAACAATCCTCATTCATGACAATTTCGTGGTCGTTTACCACGGAAAACGTTTTAATGGATTTCCACGTCGTGTAATTGAAATCGGTCAAATTAGAAGAGGCAACTAACAAAAAAACACTATTTGACATATTTGCTGAAAAATAAACACGTTGATCTATATTAGATTTAAACATAACTCTAAAAAATTCAATCAGTTTTAGCAAAATCTAAATGAACCCCATTTAATATCTAATTTTGTAATGACGCTTCAGTGGTTTAGGACAAAAGCCACCGAAGGGTAATCTATTGTCCCTTCACTGAATTGAGACACTCTCAAACAATCATTACACCAAAATAACTCATATTTCTATGAAAACCAGTCATCATTTATTCGGTTAAGAAATCATTAACTTGCTTAATAATTTTCCTTAAGTGTGACCCTTCATTTTAGATCCTAGAGTTCTGTCCTAATAAGAAACCGAAGGGAAAAACCGATTTTGGCAAAAACTAAAGCGATCCTATCCATTTAGAGTTTGCCTTGATATTGACCTACTGCACAAACCATCCGAAGGAGGACGCTCCCAGGGCGCCTGAGGCCGTACAAGAAGGTCTCACGGTGTAAACCAATGAAAGAGACCGTAGGACATATTGGCACACATCTCTCTCACACTTACTATAAATACTCTTTCCATTCACCTTGATATTGACCCATGCAAACACCATCCGAAGGGGGACGCTCCCAGGGCGCCTCGAGGCCAAGCATGAGTCTCACAGTATGAATATTAAAGGAGAAATGTGGGTGAAAAAATGACATATAATACATATCTTTTCCTCTTATTGAGTATTTTAACAACCTAGGGTTTAATTTACTTAGGAAAAATATGGCTAATTATTTTTACTAAGTGATTGTTTAAGTTTGTCCAAAAGTAACACTTAATTTGGAAAGTTAAACAAATTTGATTAATATTCGTTAAACAATTTAACAAATGTTAATCAACAATTTCATGCTTATAGAAAATCTATCTAATTCACCTTTCTAGGTAGGTTCCCATGTAGAGGTATTCCGTTTCCGTCATTTTAAGTACTCCAGCCTAGCCAGAACCCGTCTTAGACCGATGCGATGTTTCGAACTTTTGCAAAATGAAACAAATTTTCATTTTATTCTTCGGTTACAATAATCGACTTCGGATTCTCCCACTAACGCACGACCGAGAGAAGTTTTAGGCCAATTATCATATAATTAATCAATTTAATAATTAATGAATATAATCATATTATATTTTTACCCTATTGTTTGATATCACATATCTACTATAGTAATTTCTCCTCTACTTGATATAAATCATATTTATATCTAATTTCCTCCAAAATAATATACCTGATACATTTAGTCAATTATATCATATATAATTAACCAGTCCAATTATATCATATATAATCGAACTCCCTCTTGTTAATTTGAATATTTCAAACTGGCCAAACACTGATTCTCGACTTTATCCAAGCTACCCAGGGGACCTAATGGACCTGTGGCTCGAAGCTCCAACGGTACGTGAATAGCTGACTAAAATCTTTAGCCACGAGATCCACCATCCATTAACTGCCAGACATTCCACTAAAGACTAACAACTGAACTCTTCTTACCACAGATATATTTCTGTATCTATCGGATATAACTAATCATGAGTACGATGACCCTTCATAGATGCTCGTAAGTATAGCTGGGCCCCTGTAGTTACATTTCACTACTTAAGTGCCACTGATTCCTCTAATGAACAATACAACATAATCCAACTATGTATGAAAACTTCTCGGACCAAGAGAAGGTATGTGGCGCCACATCGTTCAAGCCTTGGAATCAGCCCTTAAGGGAGCTATCTATCTACTTACCCATGCATGGGGGAAGGAGTGAATTCATTCTTGTGTAGCTGAGTTCCCAGCTCCCAAATCAGAGGAATCCCCAAAATGGTAGGTTTAAATCGACGACCTGGCCACTTGCATCCATAAAAATCAAAGAACTGCCCTCAATGGCAGGAGTTCCCAACTCACTCAGGATTGAGGTCATGTTATCTATGGTCATCCTAGTGAAGTGAAGTCTCTATCATGAACGATGTTATATAACAAGACATTAACACTTCGTGGTCAGGTCTTATACAATCTCTTTGTATAGGACGCTCCCACTCATATGTCCCCTACACGAATGATTAGGTTCAGAACATCTGTGACAAGTCACAACACTTGTGACCATTCCATAAAGTGGGCTGCATCCATAGCGTTACTAGGATAAAGTTTCCTTCATATATCCATATACTACAGACCATTTTGATTATCACTCAAGACATAATCCACTTGTATGTCACCACATACATGCTTAAGTTACATACAGATAACCAGGAATTTTATATTTATTGGTTTGTGGTAAAGCAAATAAAATATACAACTGAGCAAAAGACAAAATGTGAAGTAAAAATCATATATTATACAACACAAACATTTGTACAAACTGTTTATAAACTACAGGACACGAGACTTTAGGGCATCAACCTCAATAGATACAATATTAAACCATAGGTTATATGTTTTATACATGTAACCTATAGTTATATATATAGATATATATATATGTAGTAGTTTTATTTAAATTTAAATTAATTTAATTTTAATTAATTTAATTTTAATTTTTGAATTAATGGGAGAGAAATGACTTCCCTCCTCTAATTTCTTTCAACTCACTACGTGCGAGGGAAATGGTTGTGAGAATTGCGTCTTCTTCACAAAATTGGATGACTAGAGAGATTATAGAACGATATCTCTGCAAGAAATCTCTAGAAAAAGAATAGACCTTCCCTCTCTTATAATCTCAATTTTCCTCTCTTCTGAAAACCTAAGAGCCCACAATATTCTCTTTCCTTATAGAGAATACATGAGGTTCTTATTGGTAGTGGCCAATTAGGTTTCAAGTACATTACAGTTCATTCTTTTTTCTTTTTTTTTTTTTGGAGAAAAAATTATGTGAAGAAGATTACTCTTCAAGGGTTAGTATTGTTCTCCTTATCTCTTTTCTCAATTGATATTAGCATACTATATTTTTTTTAGTGCATATATTTTGTTCGATTATGTAGAATTGAATGTTCTGTAAAAATTGGGATTTAGGACTAATCTTCGCTTCCGCTCAAGGACCTTCACCGATTTCTTCAATTACTTTCATCTTGGAAATATCATGGGCCTCTTTAATAGTTGTAACCCTCATATCAATTCTTTTAGGTAAGGAGCGCAAAACTTTTCAAACAAACTTTTCCTCCAAAATTTTCTCTTCGAGTGAAAAAGATGGCAATGTCTAGAAGACGCACATTGAACTCTACAATAGTTTCATCATCAAGCATCTTCAAATATTCAAATTTGGTAGTCAGGAGCTGCAACCTTGACATATTTACCTTAGATGTTCCTTCATGAGCGACAACAAATATATCCTAAGCCTACTTTGTTGAAACACAAGTATTAATCAATTTGAATACGTTCTTATCCACTAAATTGAAGATTGCATTCAAGGAACGAGACTGTTCTTGATACTTCATCTTTAACCTCTGTCCAATCTCTTTCAGGTTTTGGACTGACAACTCCATTCTTATCAGCAACTTGAGGAGGAGACCATCCAGTCACAATAGCCTTCCATGGCTTTCTATCAATAAATTTGAGAAAAGAAATCATCTGAGCTTTCTAGTACGAGTAATTCATTGCACCTAAAATAGAAGGACGAGTAGTTGATCCATCTTTCTTGATCGACTCCATTGAATACTCGATGAATTAGTAGTCAACCCACTTTGATATCAACTGAAAATTAGATGATGGATCTAACATAGAATACAATGTCAAGTACGATGTCACAAACAATATATATGGTAAGTGAACAATATGAAAGCAAACGAAAAAATAACGACACAAAGATTGGTCACCCAGTTTGGTGCGAAAACACCTATGTTTGAGGGGCAGTGTGCCTCGTGGAACGAAACTTCACTATATAAAGTTTAGCAATTACAATGAAAGTACCTATCAAATAGACTCCCAAGTTCTACAGTGGATGTCGAACCAAAATTTTCAACAACAAATATAAAGATTTTCAATAAAAATACATAGAGGTTAAAGCTTAGAGAAACACTAATCTTAAAACTCTCAATACACACTTTTTTAATAAGGCGGCTAACATTAAAACTAAATAAGAGTATAATATAAATAAGGCTAGCTATGAAAATATATTTCTTGAGTGAATAAATATTCTCTGTAGGAAAGTAAGAAAGGTAGATACAAAAATCTACAAATCACGCAGACGGATATGGAAAAGATATTCTGCAGAATCTACTGCCAGACATGTAACAATATTTATGACAATGTCTTTGACATATTGCACATCATGTTGCTCGAGTTTTGCCTTAATAAAAAGCCAAACACACTACAATCTTATGATAATATCAGTCAATCACACTATAGTAACATATAAAAACTAAGATGTAAGAATGGCCACAAATTTCTAAACATAGATGGTCCTCATTGAATGACAAATAGACGTTGAGAAAAGATACCAGTCGATCGACGAAAAATTTGATGATAGAAATTGTTCGGTTGTAAAATGGGTGTCGTTAGTTCTATCTAACTCGAAACAAACAATATTTATAAAGCTAGAACAACAACCTAACTAACTCTAGTTAAAGTGGAAGTAAGAGGTCGATCCACAGGAAGGTTTTAATTCTTATCCTTTCTTAACAAACCTTGATTATTAAAGCAGTAAAATGGGGGATTGATAAAATTGAACAAAAAGTACTATAAATCAAAAGATAAAAGATGATTGTAAACAAGTAAGGAATGATCTTGTTTCTAATTCAAGTTAGACATTCAATGCAATTCCTATCATTGAATTCTAAAAGTTTATTGAAAATCGGATTATACTCGCAACTACTCACTCAACTCGATCAAGCTAGCCTCTACAAAGGCCGACAACTAGCAATAACCTAGTTGAGAAAGTGTCCTAATCATTGATTAAGGTTGGATAGGCCAAACCCTAATCAACCTACATGCTCCTACTTCTGTTGGGTTTGATAGTGGCCATATAGAATAGAAAATATGTGCATTAGGTTCTAGGATTCAATTGCGTAGATTAATTGTTAAGATAGCTTACTCAATTAACCAAAATTTCTCCAAATCTAGTTATTAGTGCATCCTAGGATAGCCATTAAACACACAACTACTATTGCCTCTTAAAGATCTTGGCTAGATATTCCATCGAACACATTGAAAGCAATGTATTCAACAACGATTGGGACAAAACCAAGCATCTAGGCCATTCATGTTCAAGATTTAGATCATTCAACATGCTTCAAGAATTAAAATCATGTTCAAGAAGGCACAATTCAGATTGCAATTTATAAAGAAAAAGTAGAAAACACAAAGGAATTTACAAGAACCTTTGAAATAGAAACAAGATTCAATCAACTTCACAAATTCATTGACAAATTGTATGAAAAATTATAAGAGATTGTTCACATTTCAAAAAAAATATAAAATCTAACCTAAATTGGAGCAAGAATTAACTCAGAAAGAGATCCCAGCCTCCATGATTTTTCTTCCTCTCATTTGAAAAAAATGAAAGAAAAGTTTTTTATAATACGTAGGCTAGCGTTGCAACGCTATATCAATGAAAAGCCTCGAAGTGTTGGGCTTGCGTTGCAACTCTACCCCCTCAACATTTGTCAATGCAAGGTGTGCACACAGTGATGCGCGTCAAAGTCTGAAGCGTTGCAACGCTGCCTGTTTTGCAGTGAGATTGAGCATTTTGCCTTCAAGCGTTGCACAACGCCTCTCTTAAGGCCGTGACACTGCAACTCGATGGAGAAACTCGATCCTTGATGAAATTTTGGTAATTTACTTGATTCTCTTCAATGTAGAATTTCCTCGTTATTTTGGATCCTTTTTGGCTTGATCTTCTCTTAATGACTCCTAAATGCTTCAGAACTATTTTACCTACAAAATAAGTATTTAAAACAAATAATCAACACAATTTTGGGGGAATTAACATAGAAAATATGAAACCTTTAAAGACTTAACACAACTCTGAGTAGGTGTCGTTAGTTCTACCTAACCCGAAACAAATAATATTTATAAAGCTCGAACAACAACCTAACTAACTCGTAGTTAAAATGGAAGTAAGAGGTTGATCTATTGGGAATGTTTTAATTATTATCATTTCTTAACTAACCTTAACTATTAAAGTAAGAAAATGGGGATTGATAAAATTGAACAATAAAAGATGAATGTAAACAAGTTAGGAATGATCTTGCTTCTAATTCAAGTTGGACGTTCAATGCAATTCCAATCACCAAATTCTAAAAGTTTATTGACAATCGGATTATGCTTGCAACTACTCACTCAACTCGATCAAGCTAGCCTCTACAAAGGCCAACAACTAGCAATAACCTAGTTGAGAGAGTGTTCTAATCATTGATTAAGGTGGGATAGGCCAAGCCTCAATCAGCCTACATGCTCTTATTTCTGTTGGGTTCGATAACGATCATATAGAATAGAAAACATGCGCATTAGGTTCTAGGATTCAATGTGTTGATTAATTGTTAAGATAACTTAATTAACCAAAATTTCTCTAAATCTAGTAATTAACGCATCATAGAATAGCCACTAAACACACAACTACTATTGCCTCTTAAAGATCTTGGCTAGACATTCCATCGAACACATTGAAAGCAACATATTCAACAACGATTATGACAAAATCAAGCATCTAGGCTATTCATGTTCAAGATTTAGATCATTCAACATGCTTCAAGAATTAAAATCATATTCAAGAAGGCACAATTCAAATTGCAATTGGTAAAGAAAAAGTAGAAAACTCAAAGGAATTGACAAGAACCTTTGAAATAGAAACAAGATTCAATCAACTTCACAAATTCATTGAAAAATTGTATGAAAAATTATAAGATTGTTTACATTTCAACAAAAATATAAAATCTAACCTAAATTGGAGCAAAAATTACCTAAGTGAAACAACTCGGAGAGATATTCCAACCTCCATGATTTTTCTTCCTCTCATTTTCAAAAATGAAAGAAAAGTATTTGATAGTACGCAGGCTAGTGTCACGATGCTAAGGTAGCGTTGCAACGCTAAATCAATGAAAAGCTTCGAAGCGTTGGGCTTGCATTACAACGCTACCCCCTTAATGCCTGTCAACAAGGCGTGCACGTGGTGATGCGCATCAAAGTTCAGAGTGTTGCAACACTGTGGGGCGTGTTGCAACGCTGCATCGAGATTAAGCATTCTGCCTTCAAGCATTGGCAACGCCTCTCCTAGGGTCATGACACTGCAACTCGATGGAGAAACTCGATCATTGATGATATTTTGGTAATTTACTTGATTTTCTTCAATTTGTTGAATTTATTGGCTATTTTGGATCCTTTTTGGCCTGATCTTCTCTTAATGACTCCTAAATGCTTTGGAAATCATATTATCTACAAAATAAGCATTTGAAACAAATAATCAACACAATTTTGGGGGAATGAAATAGAAAATATGCAACCTTTAAAGACCTAATAGAAATCCAAATTCATTTTTAATAGAGTTGTTTGTCAAAAGTGCATAAGGAACATGTTTATATGGAAGAGAATTTGAGAGATGTTTATCATAAATTAAGGGTCATCGATGAAAGCATACATGATTTGGAAACAAACTTGAATCGGAGTAGAGACGTTGGTGGAGGCCTTGATAGAATCTAGACCACCATATCAAAGGTCACCATTATAGAGCAGTTTATGATACAAGAGTTATTTAGCATCCAGTCTCGTGTTGAGGAAGATTATCTTAGACAGGTATTTCAAACAGCTCATAAAGACTCTTTAAAAATAAATGACTATTTGCGCATTATGAAAAACCATGCTGATAATCTTGAACAAGCTGACAATCTAGTTCCCTTGTGAGCCTTAGTTTCTAAAATTTTGCTAGGATTAGATGAAGAATATAATGCAGTGGTTGCCATACTTCAAGGAAGGGCACATGTCAACTAATCTCAACTACAATCTGAGTTGTTGTCTTATGAAAAACATCTTAATCACCAAAACTCTCACAATATGGTCTCGTTCAATAACTCTTCTTTTGTTAATTTAATCACAACCAAAGGATCAAACAATGGTGGACAAAAATAGTTTCAAGGGCCATTTAGTGGCAGACCACCACTACAGTAAGGAAATGGAAAGTGTGGGAGAGGTAAAGATCGAAATGGAAACAATCGACCCATCTACCAAGTGCGCTCCAAGATTTGTCATACAACCTTATAATTCTATCAACTTTTGAAAAAGCAGTTTGGTCCAAATCAAAATATCAATGAGTAAGGGCATAGCTTACAATCGTTCAGAGCCTTCCATTCTCATAACCCAAATTATCCTACTCTACCTTCAAATCAAGCATTTGTGGCTACATAGAGTACCGACCCATTTGTGGCAACTTCTGAATTAGTTGTGGATCCCAACTGATATGTTGACAGTGGTGCATCAAATCACCCAAGATCATTGCAACATGACACGTTCATTTGAATATGGAGGTAAAGAATGTTTGACTATTGGTGATCGTAACTCTCTCTCTATTTCTCATATTGGTTCCCGCTCTTTACCATATGATACTTGACTGCTAAAACTTAAAAATGTTCTGTGTGCCAACTATTGCAAAAAATTCATAAGTATGTCTAAACTTGTGAATGATAACAATGTTTTTATTGAGTTTCATGCTGGATATTATCTTGTTAAGGATATTCACATGGGCAAGGTGGTATTGAAGGGGGAACTCAGTGACGGACTGTACAAGATCGAAACAACTTAAGCCACTGGTAATGCTTCAGGTTTGGTAGATAGATGCTTGAAGTCAGATGAAAAAATAATGGCATGCTCAACTATTGTTCCAAATGGAGGTGTTCATTCAGTGTCTAAAACTTTATTGCATAGGAGGTTTAGACATCCTTCCTTTAAACTTTTGAATGAAATAGTAGAATCATGTAATCTTCCAGTGAAAGCCAACAAAGATATTGTTTTCTATGAAGCATGTAAGTTAGGTAAATCTCATGCTCTTCGATTTCCATTATCTAACTCTCATGTCGTTACTCCATTTGAATTGGTACATTTAGATTTATAGGGTCCTGCTTCTATTATATCCACCGAAGGATACATATATTACATGCATTTCCTAGATGATTTCAACATATTTACTTGGATTTACCCATTTAAGTTTAAAAGTGACACTATTGACGCTTTTAATCATTTTATTGCAATGGTCAAAAACCAATTTAGCACCTCAATAAAAACACTACAAACTGATAATGGAGGTGAGGTTGTCAAAGTTCACAAGGTATATACTAATCTTGGCATTCAATCATGTTACTCATGCCCTTATACCTCTGCTCAAAATGGTCGGGCCGAAAGAAAACATCAACATGTGGTTGAAATGGGATTGACTCACCTAGCTCAAGCCTCTACGCCTCTATGCTATTGGTGGAATGCCTTCATTACCTCAACCTTTATAATTAATAGTCTCCCGTCAACTATTCTAAAAGGAAAATCCCCCATGGAAATATTAATTAATTAAAAACTAAATTTTGCAAATTTACGAACTTTTGGATGTGCTTGCTACCCGTGGCTTAGACCTTACAACTCACAAAAGTTTCAATTAAAATCTAAAAAATGTGTCACAAGTGCCTCAGCCCATCTGAAAGGTTATATATCTCAAGGCATGTATATTTTGATGAAACTAACTTCCCTTTTACAATAGATTTCAACCGGTGGCATGAATAGGATGAGCATACAAATGAACCGGAACATTGATAACGTAGTGGTTCGAGTCGGTCGAGAGTACGAGATTACTGACCGAAGACTCATCAATTGAGATGGGCGGAAGCCCTGCTAGCGAAGGAATGCATCCAACAGTGTTCTGTCTCATTGGTCCTCTCATGCTAGAATTGGCTCAACAATCCACTTTGTTCTCCCGGAAATCACTTCAATTAGAATACATGACTTATGTTACTTCGATCTGATACCTCTCGATTCAGAGAGGAAATGCGCATTTGTATTATTTTGAGTCTCCCCATATCAATCTCTACTAACTGGATATGGGACTGGGTGAAAAGAAACTTTATAAGAGAAAGAAGGAAAAGGTCAGTATAGCTAATAGCTAAAGGCTTGACTCAAACATATGGTCTCGATTACGAGAGGAAACTTTTCTTTTGTTATATGAATCCAATTTGCATTTCATCTGGGAAAAGCCATCTTTTTCTCAACAATGTCTTTGTCATTTGATCCAACAGTGGGCAAGGAGGATCAGCCCACTCTACAATTAACTCATTGGCTTCCGAGCCCGATATGGACATCTTCTAACAATCTGCCACCATCACTCACACCCCATCTGTCTAGCCCATATATCTCATTAAGCCCATTATAAACTCCCTCCACCTATGGTCACTCTATCCATGTCAGCCCAAGCCTACAACCCTTACCCTTTCCCATTATTCACATCTCCTAATTTATTCCAGCCCAGTACAACCTTTTAGTCCCATTGGCTCCACATACACCCACGTGCCCTCCTCTACCTAGCCCGTGTCCAACAACCCTGGCAATACGCCTTCCCCTCTTCGATCTACGCCATCTTCCCCACCACATCCTGATTCTTCCTTGCCACAATCTGCTCCTACAGGTCATCCTATGGTCACTCGGGCTAAATAAGGATTTTTAAACTAAAGGCTTGGGTATCACTTCCCTTGTTGATTGGATGACATCTAAACCTACCCATGTGGTTGATGCTCTCTCAATTCCTGAATGGAAAGCTTCCATAGATTTTGAATATCAAGCTCTCTGTCAGAATCAGACGTAGGAATTAATTTTTCATTTTCTCAATCTTAATTTTTTCGACTGTAAGTGGGTTTTTTCGAATTAAATGACACTTTGATGGATCCATTCAATGATACAAGGCTCGGTTGGTCGCCGAGGACTACTTTGAAAACTTTAGTCCTGTTGTCAAAGCCTCTACTATTCTTATGGTCCTATCTCTTGTAGTGTCACATAATTAGGGACTTCGTCAACTTGATTTCAACAACGTATTCCTCAATGGCGACCTTGACGAGGATGTATACATAGTTCAACTTCCTGGGTACATCGATATTAATTTTCCAAATCATGTCTGCAAATTAAAATAGGCATTATACGATTTGAAGCAAGCACCACGTGCTTGGAATGATATGTTGAAGTCTGTGTTGATTAAATGGGGCTATATTAACATCAAATCAGACATATCTCTCTTTATTTACAAACAGGGTCACTCCCTTGTTCTCGTATTGGTTTATGTCGATGATGTTATTCTCATAGGAAATAATACTCTATTGCTCTCACAGTTTATTGATGCTCTTGACAAAAGCTTTGCACTGAAGAACCTTAGTTCTCTTGATTATTTTCTCGGAATACAATTTACTCGCCTTCCAGATGTATTTTTGTTGAGTTAATCTAGGTATATTACCGATCAACTTCATCAACTTAATATGGATTCTCTTAAGCTTACACCTATTCCATCAGCTTTGGTTATGCACTATTCTGTTCATGATGGAACCCCTATGACTGATCCACTTTTTTATAGAAGCACTGTGGGAGCCCTACAATATTTAATTAATACTCGTCTCGACATATCATACATTGTTAATCACCTCAGTCAGTTTTTAAAGTAGCCTACCGATGTCTGTTGCAAGGGATGAAACGAGTTCTTCGTTATCTTGTGGCACTAAGAATATGGGCCTGTTAATCACTCCGTTCGATGATGTTTAGATTAACGCTTTCTCTGACGTTGATTGGGCCTCAAATTGAGATGATTGTCGTTCCATTGCTGCTTATTATGTCTTCTTCAGCAACACCCTTGTCCTTTGGTCCTCAAAGAAACAAACAGTCGTTGCAAGTTTCAACACTGAATCTGAATACCGTGCCTTAGCTCACACCTCCGAAGTGGTTAGTACAACTGTTATCGAGCTTGGAATACAAACTCAACCAAAACTGACTATTTGTTGTGACAATCTTAGTGTCGACTCTCTTGCCACAAAATCGGTGTTTCATGCCCGCACTAAACATATTGAAATTGATGTCCACTTCATTCAAGATCAAGTTCTTCAAGGCGCTCTTGAGGTTCATTATGTACCATCCGCAGATCAGCTAGCCGACTGTCTCTCCAAATCTGACTCGGGGTAATGTCCTTACCCACTCGTTTGTAGGGGAATGCAAAGAGTTGGATAAAATGCACGACATTGGCCTCATGGACACATCAAATAACTGACAAATTAAACATCTTGTTTATTCTTTCTAGTATTGATTATTTAATTATTTTAAGCCATGTGCTTTATTCTGTAAATTGTCCTCTCCGCCCCTTCCTGCTTTAGGGCTCTCTTTCCCTAAATAGTACACAATTGTTAAGAGACAAGATAATGAAAAGAAATACAACAACCTTTATCATCCATTGCTTGCCTTTTTTGGCTTTTGTCTTGATAATTGAAATCTCTCTTCTCACGCTATCGATTCCAACTTGCAAATCCACGTAGTCCAACTTCCAATTCCTCTGCATCCAAGCCAGCCTCCCCAAAGGCTGCAAGAATCTAGACTTACTCCCCTTCAATACCTCCTCCAAATTCTTCAGAGACACTTAAATTTCATGTCCTTAGGAAATGATGTAATCTTTGTTTTTTGTAGTTTGATTTATCGAACGTTTTTATTCCATTCATGCAAATGTAAGCCGAACACTTTTAATCTTTTAGTGAATGTTGTGGTTTAGAGTATACATTAATTATATAATTAAAGACATCTAAATTTTAGAAATCAAAGATCAATTTAGAAGTGGAAAAAAGTTAGACTTGTCTTGCATGTTAGTAAAACCAAATAGTAATATTGGTTTCCAAGTGTGTTTGGGGGAGTAAGTTTTGATCTCAGATTTTTTATTATTGCTTGTAAGGGTGTTCAAATGATCCGAAAATTTTCTTGTTTGATGATATTCCATTTAATTAGATGGTGGATGAAATCAACTCCCAAGACCTTTTAGATTTTCGACATATATCATATATGTCTCTATGTAAAATTAAACTATGGATAATGATTAGTTACAACCTAGATTGAACCTAATTCAATGATTCCTTTTTTTAATATAGTAAAATAAAATTAAAAAAATTGCGACAATAGCAAATTTCTACCGGGTGCAGCGAGGGCTACATAGAATATTGGTGCACACATGTACAATTAGAAACTCAATGTTGTAGACAATCTACACATTCATTGCATAAAAATTTTACATAGTACATTTATGATACATGAATTTTTGCACCAACTCAAATGCATTAATCACTCGAGCTACATTATTTAAGTGTTCAATTTTGGAGTCTAGTCAATCGAATCACAAGACATTCTATTTTATACTATGTTAAATAATTAACCGATCCAATATTAAATATATTTGAAGTTAGATGTTAATAAGTTTATTAAATTAAAGGCTAAATTATACAAAATACCCCTAAACTTTGTATTTCGCATCATTATCATTTACCTTTCATAAGTTTCAAAATTACCTATAAACTTCCAACATGAGTTCAAAAATACATTTACCATTAATTTTGGATAGAAACCGTAAGTTTTTTTTTGTGTAAAAATACAGCTAAACTTTCTAAAATTTAAAAAATATTCTTAAACTTAAGACAATATCCAAAAATACCCTTACCATTATAAGAACACAAACCACTAAAACCGTCTTTTTTCCATCTTTTTTCTCCCATCCCCTTCTTCAATGCCCTACTAACCTTGTGCTAATAGCCAATTATACTTTTTATTTAACTATTTATCATTTCGGTATGTTTCAATGGGAGACTTTGATTTTAAAATTTTGTGGAATTTTATATTTTAACTTAATTTTTTTTGTTTTTAGTTTGGTTGTTAAGAAGATTGGTGTAAGCTTGAGATTGAATAATTAAGAAAAAAAAAAGGAGTATCTTAAAATTGGTTCTTTTTTAACTTAAAATTGGTACTTGTTTAACTTACAAAAAATTCAGACAAATTGATCACCATATTAACGATATGAGCATTTTAAAACTTTTTTTTTTTTAAAAGTTATTTTTGCAACGATGTATTATCGATTTTCGTTCATTTTCTAATGGTGAAAGGTAATTTTTTAAAACTTCTTTCAGTTAAATATATTTTTTAAAACTTTTAAAAGTTCATGGGTAGTTCCAAAACAAAACATAACGGTTTTCATCCAAAACTAACAGTAAGAGTGTTAAACACTTTTTGAAAGTTTAAGGTATTTTTAAAATTTTTAAAAATTTAAGAATATTTTATTATACAAAATACAAAATTTAGAGGTATTTTTTTAAAATATAATTTTGCCTAAATTAAATGATGAATCATGACCATTTCCATGAAACTTTTGAACTTCGGTGTCGTCTCATTTGGTCACTGGCCCAAAAGACAGTAGGGCGGCTGAGAGGCAGAAATCAATGCCACCCGTAAGGGCCCAATAGAAAACTGGCCCACATTGCCAGGCCCAGTCTTTATACAACGAGCTTCGTGCCGCCGAGAAATTGAAATTTTAATGGCAATTTTATAAATTTTAAATATTTATTCTCTAAAAATAACCCTCCGAAAGTAAAATGAGTGATTTTAAATCTCGAGATTTTATAAAATGAATTATTTATTCTCTAAAAATAACCCTCCGAAATTAATATGAAATTCTGCAGGATCATACTATTTTTTTTTTCATTTTTTAAATTATATATAAATGATTTTGAATCCATCTTTCTTTAGTAACATACAATGAAGTTCATAGAAAATTATAATTTGAAATTCTTCAAAATTATGAGATTTCAAATAGAGCTAAGTGTAAATATAAGTGTAAATATATGTAGAAGATCAAATGTGCAAGGTATTAGTTAGTTTTATCCCATTATTGATTACCTTATGTAATATAAATGGTTTTATTTTTATATTAGGAAAATTATAAGAAATGTTTATCTAAAATATCCAAAATTGAGATACGCCTAGACGGTCAATAGTATTGTAAAAATGGCTAGCAGATTTTTAGGAGAGAATAGTGAATATTTCTTTTTCCAATTATACCCATGTATATCTAATTATTCACCGATTTACCAAAACAACAGAAATACGATTTTTTTCTGTTAGAAGAGATTTTCAAAAGAAAATCAACGTAATATGGCAAATATTTATATATTCATATTCATATTCATATTCTTCTTATTATTATTGTCTATATTTAGGGTTGAGATTTCTCATTTTAATTTTTATGTTTATGCAATATGTTCATCCTCCTAATATAGGGATTATAGCTTCATTGGCAGTAAAAAAAAAAAAAAAAAAAAAAAAAGAGGTAGATCATGGTAGAAGAATGAGAGAGAAAAGTACAGTATCTCTTGGTGAAGATTTTGTCTTTGATCCTATTCCAATTGTGTCTTTTGTTAGACAAAGCAAATAGAACTTATGCAGATTTTCAGGCATGGTATGGTGCATCTTCATCATCTCTAATGTACAACATTGTTAGCAAACTACAGTAGAAGTTCTACATTCCAATTATAATTGTAATCTAGTAGAAGTTCTACATTCAAATTACAACAGTAATCTAGTAAAAGTTTTACATTCAAATTACAATCGTAATCAAATAAGCAAATTAAAGGGTTTGATGAGTTTCTCTTTAAATGTTTGAGATTGGATGGTAAGGTGAATTTTGAATTTTAAATGGATGAATGTGTTGGGGGAAAATAATATATTAACTGAATACACTACAAACTGATAAAACCTCAAGTAGAAATAATTGTATAGTACTCAAACTCAAACTTAAGCCAGATGATATAACAAAGCTTAGATATGAAAATAACCAAAGACTTGAAATAACTTCAAAATCTTTGGAGACTCAAACTATAGTCGAGATACGCTTCTGATAAGCACTATCCTAAAGAAAAATTATTCGTTCTACACGGGCTGCAAGTAGACTACAACAATCATCTCGGCAGGATACAATGACTAACTCTAGTAAAACTGTAACCTTGAACTACTCGGATCTGGCAGAACCCTTGGATACTTGCTCTCAACTCAACTCAACTCAAGAACAAAAGAAAGTAAGAAATGAGAGAATTCTTCATTTTGGAATGAGATGCTACAAATGAATAACAAATTACTATTCACAAGCTAGCAACTTAATAACTCTTAAAAATACTAAATAAAATCAAATAAATACCAAAATTAAAACATTTATCAAATTTAACTCAATTGAGTTATTGCTTGACAAGAATCAAATATAACTCATTCAAATTGAAAAAACTACAAATTTAACTTTCATACATGTTAAATTTGTACATAAAACATCATTTTAATTTGAAGTTTCAATCCAATTTGAAAGTTTCTAAACAATGAATTTAACTCTACACATTAAATTCATTTTATGTTTCAAATCTTCACCAAACTTTCACTTTCTTTCACTACATATGTCCAACAGAATACACCCTATGAAGCTATTGAGGTAGTTTGTTTTTAATTTTTGCATGCAATTATTACTAAAAATCTCATATATATATATATATATATATATACGTACTATTGTAACCTATTAAGTTCTAAAAGTCGTTTGTATACACCATTGTAATCCCACTTTTATTAAATATTATTATAAATTTACATATACATTCCATGTTATTTATAATGTAATCCATTGTATTTATGCATAAATACATCATGGACTTCATCCACAAGACAAGTTTTTCCATATATTTATTTACCCCTCGATCGATCCTATAAGTTGCCTATGAGATTGGGAATAGTTAGGGGGTTTAGCAATTTACAACTATTTATTTATCCGTGGATAGTTGATATTTCTTTTGTTAGTGGTACTTAGATATAGATATATTTATATATATATATACATCTTCGCTTTTATGCACGTCATAGGTCCTATAGGATGTCTGTATATACTGAGTAATACTTGCATCATTTTTCTTTGTACATATACACAACATGCATATATATAATATATGTCTATGAGTTTGAGGAGCAGTGAGGGAAAATTAGTAATTTTAAATTTGAAACTGCATTTGGTGGAAATTTTTATATTTGAATCTTTTTGGTTTAATTAAAAATGTTGTATATGTTTTATTTTATATATGATAAGATTTTGTTTGTTTTTTCTCCTTTTTTTTTTATAGGGAACGAGTAGTGGCTAAAAAATAGTATAACCTTAGTTAGTTTGGGATATTATTATCACAATGAGTCCAACAAAGTCTACTAAAATGAAGGATTAGATATTTTTACAAAAAAAATTAAATCATAGATATTTTTAAAATACAACCACATAAATTTAGTTATTTTTGTGTTCGACCCTTTATTTTATAACATGACTATTGTTATGAATAAAATTGAATGCAACAAGATAGGTTGAAGGTCAGGAAAAGACCGTAAAAATATATCTAAATTGAAACTAGACCTAAGATTCAAATAAGTTTAGGGCTTAATAACCATTGGACCAATCAAATTTAATTCTAAATTGTGTTATACTTATGAAAAACCCACACCGGATCCAAAGAGGAAAAAGAAGAGACCCCACATTATTCTCCTTGTAAATATATGATTGTAATTTTATGTAAGGTTACTTCAACTTCAATTTAAAATTCATTCTAAACCTTAAAACTTTCTATACATTTTTTTTTTTAAAATTTATTATCAAAGTTTACATACGATCATGCACAATTTTTCTTTAATTTGTAGGTCTTCTATTTTCCTCAAATTACAAATCTATTATTGCGATGTAATATCCTTAATAAGAAGGATAAAAAAAATAATAAAATAAGCCTCCACGCTCGCATATTTTTAATGAAAAATATAAATAATTTAGATATTAATTAACTATAAACATAAAAAAAAAATTGATAGGCGTAATTCAAATTTTCTATATCTAAAATGTTTTTGGTTTTTGTTTTGTTATTTTATCTTTATTATTAATTTTAAATAGCCAAAGCTAGGAACATTTATAATTTAATATCCAATTTTGAAGTAGAAAGCTGATTCTGTCAAGGAGAAGCAGAGAGGGCTCAAAATTTCTGAAATTCCTCAAAATAATATAATATCCAATCTACTTTAAGCATAAATTGGATGAGTTAATTTTTCATGGAGATTGAATTCATGTCATTCCATAATGCCTAGCTTGTTGTATAGGCCAAGGAAAGTTCCAGTGAGTTAAGATTGGAACACGAAAAATCTCAAATGTTAGTCAGTGGCATGTTTGTAGGGGAGAGGTCAAGAGCTTAAGGGATGATAATAGACCAAATTTCATAAGCTTGGTGGTAAAAAATAAGAGCATGCTGGATTGTTTCAATTTTTATATTACAGTAGGGGCAAATGGCAGAGCAGATGATACCTTTACTTACAAGACGACTTCTGGAAACTAAACAATTCTTTAAAGCTTTCCACATAAAAAACTTAATTTTGTTTTGAATGTTGGCCATCCATAAATTCTTCCAATAAGATATGGAATTAGAATTTTGATGAAGAAGCTAGAAAATGGTTGATGAAGACTAAACGATACCCGCTTTTAACAGTGTATACACCATCGTTTGAATACTCCCACATCCATGAATCATTTTTTGGAGCAGCTCTTAATGGTCTTGTCTATATAACTTCAATATCTTCATCTCTGAAAAAAGAAAATAGTTTAGAGACATTCCATGATCTGTCTTAATCAATATAAGCTTCAGCTGACCAAAGGAAACTAAAAGGGTTAATACATATTGGTTTGAAATGAGGTCCTTTAGGAAGCAAGGGATCTTCAAAACTGAGATGTTTCAGTCATTCCCAACTTGGAATCTAATTCCTTTAAGTAGAAGATCTCTTCCACTAGTAACACTTATCCAAAAGTAGGAGGAGTTAGAGCTTGTTTTGGCTGGCCGAAAACTGGCATTAGGGCAATATTTAGCTTTAATAACTTAACAAAGAAGGTTGTACGGATGAGCCAAGAGGGTCCAAGCTTGTTAGCTAACAGCGCTTAATTGAATTGTTGAGATTTATGTCCTAAATCTCGTAGTTTGTAAATTGTAAACAAATGGTTGAATGAATAAAGTATTACTTATTTGAAACAAATAGACGTGTTATTTATTATTTGCATAACTCAAATCCAATAAACTAAGGTCCGAGATTATTTAATATAACTTGAACATTATGTGGTTGACATACAAGTGGATCATGTTCAAGAAATAACTTTAAAGGTCTATAATATATGGATAAGGTTATATACCTTATCCTAGTAACACTATGGATACGACTCACTTTATAAATGTTACAACTGTTGTAAGTGTTACAAACAATTTGATCAAAATCGTTCAAGTGATAACATGTAAGTAGAGGTATTTTATATAGTAAGTCTGTATAAAACTGAACCACGAAATATAATCTCTCTTTGTAACACCGTTAAATGGAAGAGATTTATATTTCATATAGTAACCATGTAACTTGAGCTCAATCCTGAGTGAGTTATGAACTCCTGCTCATAAGGGTCGTTCTTTGATTTGTATGGTTGAGGGTGACCTTAGCTGCCGACTCAATATGCCTACCATTTTGGGGACAATATCAAGTGAGGATCTTGGAACATAGCTTCACAAGAAGTAATTTGCTCCTTCCCGACTTTAGAGAAAGTAGATAGATTATTCCCTTAAGTACTGACTTCGGGATTTGAACAATGAGGCCTCACCCGCTCACCAGCCCAAGAGGAACTTTGTTATGGTTGAACCATAAACATAATTATTTATTAAAGATAAGTGGTGCTTAAGGCACAAGAGGTAATTACTGAGGTAAAGCGTTAATTTGACTCAGCTGTAATTATGAACAATCTTTGAAGAATTAACTTACATAATATGGTTAAATCAATGGACACATAAATATACGACAGTTCATAGGAGTGTAGCTATGAGTCTTTAGTAGAGTGTCTGATAATAAATGAATGATGATTAATATAATTAAAGAGTTTAATTAATTAATCATGTATAATTTGAGCTTATGACTGTAGGTCCATTAGGTCCCTCTGTTGGCTCACAAACGGGTTCAACAAAGATTTTAAAGTAATTTGAAATGTTCAATTTGGTTTTAAGAGAATTAAATTGTACATGATACAATTGATATAATGTATATTGATACATTATAATATAAAGTTAATTTTGAATAAGATTTAAATCAAACTATATAATATGAAAGTATTAATATTTGAATAAGATTCAAATATTAATTTAATATAAATTGGATTTATATTTAAACTATAGTTTAAAATTAATGCGAATTAGGATTCATATTAAAACTATAGGTTAAAAGAGATTAAGTACATTAGCATATGGTTTATATGTACCTTAATTTAAATATATGATATTTAATTGTATTAACTAAATTGAATTCTAATTAATTAATTTTATTTTATGTAAATTAATTTAAAAAATAACTCCTTTGCGTTGCAAGGAGTGGATTAATGGGGTGGATTAATGGGATGACGAGAGTTACAACTCCCCTCACGTATTAAATATGCAAAGGAGTCTACATTTGGGAGATTGAGCAATATAGAAGGTTTCTTTGAAAAAAAAAATCTTGTCTATCTCTCTCACTCTCTTGCTCTCACATTTACGGAGAAAAAGTTCTTTGACAAAAAATTACATCACTTTCCTTGACTTCCAAAAAAGTATCCCACCATCCTCTTTATCCAAAGATAATAGCAGAGAAGACTAGTAGTTGTGTCTCCTTTTGATCGTTTTGCCTTTTTTCCAAGATTGGGAGAAGATACGTGGAAGAGGTACTTCAAAGATAATTGCTATTCTTCTCCCTTAATAATTTTGTCACAGCATACTTAACTTCATAATTGTATTTTGTTATGTAAAATTTTCATGTAACAAAATTGAACAAAAGTGATTAAACACTTCTGCGACGGGATTCACTCCCTTCAATTGGTATTAGAGCGCAATTTTTGTTTTCAATTTTTTGTTCTGCAATTTAACAGAAAACTTTGGTGGGTTCTTTTATGCATATGATGTATGAAATTGGTTTGCTTATTAGATGTTTCAAATATTGACACTTAGATTTCAGAACATCCATTGATAAGATGGATGTAAGGGCCCAGTATTTTGGGCATTTTAATTCTGTTGTTGAATCTGTAAGTCTGTGTCGATCGATAGCAATAGTTGCAAGGAAGATTGGTTGAAAACGGATATGGAATTGCAAAGATCAGTAGCTGAATTTTTGCTCTCTGTGAAGCAACATCACAACGCCTCCATGCAAATGGCCACAACACCGCAGCGCTATGGCACAACGTTGCAACGCCAGGGACCGGCGCCACTATGCTTTGTTGTGGCATAACACTCTCCTTAAGCGTCGCAATGCTCCAAGAATTGGTGTCTTGATCGTGTGTGCGAACAAGCAGCTAACCGTGGAAGTTTTTTTTTATTTTTTTATTTTATGAATAACTGTTTAATTAAATGAAAAAAAGAAAGAACTTATCTTCTTTCCTTTTTTTATTACATTCCTCGTGTATGTATAAGATTGAATCCATATTAAATTAATATAAATTAGTTACATTAATTTAATTATTTTATTAAGGTGCCAATATTTGGTCTATTAATGCCTTATTATATAGTTTTAATGTGCATGAGATGTATATTTAATTATATTATTTATATGTAGCATATGTATGTCATATAGATTGAAAATCCCACCGTAGGTTAAAGCATAATCATGCATCATATTTAAATGTAATTTTTATATTTAAAGTTTAGGTTATTTCCTATAGTATGTATACAGATGTTGTATCTTATATAGTATGCATGAGTATAATATAATTGTTATGTTATATAGTTTAAAGTATGATTAAAACATGTATACTATATAGTTTTTATTTTCATTAATATTTATTAAAGTGTTATATTATGATAATTAATGAAAATAAATGATGCATGAAGTATGATATTACATAGTTTAAATATAATTGTTATATTCGTAATGTCACTAGATGCATGTTATAGGTTTTAATTTCATTAAAATATAATTATTATATGTTTAATGATTTAGAAATTAAAATATTTAATAAAGAATTGCATGCAAACCTAGAGTTTTAATTAATGTTTTTAAAGAGTTTAAAAGTTGGAAGTTAGAACTTTGTGATAAAAATATTTCTAATAAGATTAGAAATAGGTTAATCTTTAATTTGTTTTAATAGGAATAAAATGAGCTAATAAAAGATTAAATTTATGAAATATTCTATAGGGGAACTTTGTCTAAGGAAGGTTTTGCCTAAGAGTCGGAGTATTTAAGCTGACGGAATTGGAACACGTCTATCTGGGAACCAACCTCGAAGGTGAATTAGTCAATATTTTATAAGCATGCAACAAATGATTACAGTTTATTAAAATATTTAATAAATGATAATCATATGTTGTTAAACTATCTAATATATGTGTCATATTGGGAAAATAAACATCACTTAGATAAATGACTTAGCCTAAGTTTACCTAAATAATGAACCCTAATTTATAACACATTTAGTGGAAGAAAAATATGTATGTTATATCTTTTTTCTTACGTTCTCTAAAAAAGTTCACATCGTGATATCCATATTCGGTCTTGTGGTGCCTGGACGCACCCTCCTTCAGAAGGTGTTGGTATGGGTCAATATCAAAGTGAATTGAGAGAGTACTTATAGTAAGTGAGAGAATGATATGTGTCGACATTCCTACAGTCCCCTTTATTAGTTTGCAAAGTGAGAGTACATACTCGGCCTTGTGGTATCCCAATCACATCCTCCCTTCGAAAGGTGTTTGTATAGAGTCATTATTAGGGCAAACTCTAGAGTGGAAAGGGTCACCTTAGTTTTTGCACTAATATTGTCTTTCCCTTCAATAAAATTATTGGGGTGGAACTCTGGGAACTAATATGGAGAGTTACACTTGAAAGGAGTAGGTGACTACACGCAGCGGAATGATCGTGTGCCAATTTTAATTTTACAGAACATTGATTAAGTCCAAAAACTAGGAATAAACAAATCTAATTAAGCATGCTTTTTTAGCAAAAACAAAGAGGAAGAAAGGGATTCATGGATCTTACCGTTGGAGACCAAAAATCTTCATGAATTCTATTTGGTCACGAACAAATGGGACTCTCCCTAGAATTCACGAACACACGATCACAAGAACAACGATGGACAACACCAAAAGATCTTTTCGATTATTTTCAAGGGTGAGAATCGCTCAAAGGTGTGAGATTCGATGATCAATTTTGGAAGAAAAGAATAAGGGAGAAATTTGTTTGAGAGAAACACTATTTTTGCAGAGAGCCTTCTTGGAGCCAAAATGTGAAGAGAGAAGTCGATCAGAAAATCTCATAGCCTCTCAATATTAACGTGAAAAATAGAGTTGAGAAATTAAAGGGGAGTGAGTTGTTCTTTTTTTCTAAAAAAATAAATCCCTCCTTTTTATTATTTAAAAATAAATTTTCAAAATTCAATTCAAATAATAACTACCTTTATTATTAACATCCAACCATATGTTATATCATATATAACATATAATCTATAGTTTATTTTATATCATATATGATATAACCTATGGTTTGTCAATCTCTCAGTTAAATGATAGTATAAATATGAATAGTATTCATATTAATTTTAACCTATAATTTTTATATGAATCACATTCATACAAGTAATATTTGAACTATATTCAAATATTTATTTCTCTAAAAAAAACTTTGTATTATAATGTATCATATACATTACTTTAATTATATCTCATATAAGTAATTCCTTTTAATTAAATTGAGCTTTTCAAATTAATCCAAAATTAATTTGATTCTCACCAATTCTTATTGAGCTAACAAGTGGATCTTATGGACCTATAGATTGAAACTTTTAATAGTCTTGATTAATTAATTAAATTAATCAAGGTTATTCCACTAAAGACCAATAGCTGCACTCTTCGCACTATAAATATATTTTTGTGTCAATTGGATATGACCAATCAATAGTGACCCTTCACCAATTGCTTGTAAGTACAGCTAGACCAAAATTATCATTTTTTCCCTATAGTTACATCTAACTCCTTAAATATCACTGATCCCTCTAATGAACAATAGGTTATAGTCCAACTATAATCGAACCTCTCTTAGGGCAGGAGAGGGTGTGGCTCCACATTATTCAAGCCCCAAAATTAAAATGCCCAAAATACTGGGCCTTCAATCTATAGGTCAACCAAAGAAACACAAAGGATCTTCTGAAGAGGTTGTGAGATGTTAGGAGAAATAGTAATAGCAGATTCAGTATATTAATACATTGACCATAGCCTAATTCATAATCTTAAAGAAGAAAGAAGATATCATTGCATTCTTTAATAGAAACTTTAAAAAAGAGTACACTGTCATCAGTAAAAAGAAAGTGGAAAATAGGGGGAGTTTTTTTTAGCTATTGAAATACTTATTATATGCTTTGAATTAGCCACATGATTAAGAAGATAAGAAAGACCTCAAAATATATTTAAAAAAAAAAAGATATGGGGAGAGAGGATCACCTTGGCAAAGTCCTATACAAGGATAAATTATACCTTTAGCTTGGTCATTGATGAGAAGGGAAAAGGAGACCGATGAAATATAGTTCATTATTAAGCTTACCCATAAGAGTGAAACGCCATCTTTATCACGATAGCTTCCAAATAAGGCCACTCCACTCGGTCAAATACTTTACTAGTGTCCAGTTCGAGAGTAGAAAGGCTTTTTTCACCTTGTTTTCTTTTCAAAAGAGTGCTGATGTATTCATGAGATAGGATGATGTTATCTGAAATAGAGCGTGAAGATTAAGAGAGAGGGAAAAAAAAAGCAAATTGGGAAGAAGAGATCACACTCGTTAGAATAGGTTTCAGCCTATTAGCAAGCACTTTAGAACTTAATTTGTAGGTAACATTACATAAACTAATAGTTCTTATTTTAGGGATAAAGGCAATATCAGTATGATTCAAGAATTGATAGAAAAGTTATTATTAAGAATATTAAGACAACAATGAGAAGTAATTAAGGCTACAAACTATGTTTGTTAATTAGTTCATATTGCAGAGATAAACCAGATTAAAGTAGATGTAAAAGTTGTAATCAATGAATTTGGACCTAACGAAATAGGTCAAATGCCAAGAAAAGATCAGAGAAAATAAGCCTAATATAAAGTGGAGTTGACTCAAATAGGTCTAAACTCATCTAATCAGGGTCGACTTAAGCTATAAGTGAGTGAGGTGATCGCCTAAGGCCCCCATTTTAGAAAGGCCTCATATTTTTATATATGCATATATATATTTATGTATTATAATTTTGGTGTCTATTTAATTTAATTTTTAATGATATTAAATTTAAAATATAAAATAATATACTTATTACTTTCCATAAAATTTTTCTTATAATATTGAAAAGGGAAACTACTAGAAAAAATTCATAATGAATGGACTTATAAACTCTTACAATTTTGATTGGTTGACAATTCAAATTTATTAACCTTTTATCTTTTAATTCATAATTCCTTTCAAATTTCCTTAAAAATCTCAACCATTAATATAACTTCCTCAAAACTCTCATAAGTTTACAATGGGAAAGTTGAAGACTTTTCATATTTCTTTTTTTTTCATTTATTTTTCTAAAAAATAAAACCGTTTCAGTTTCCCTCATAAATACATTACGTATGATAAGGTAGATTCATTTTAAGTTGAATTCTCTCCCTCTCTAAATCTCTTTAACTCTTAGATTTTTATCGATATTCTGTGTGGTCTCACGAGTCCAAGTTTGATTATCAATTGCTAGAGCAAAAATTATTTCCTCGACTCAATCCAGCTACTTCAAGGTTCCAAGTTTTTTTTGTTCAAATTCTTTTACCTTTTTTGAAAAAAAAAATATTTTGTACTATTAATTGTTCAATGCCTTAGCATCTAAGGTTTGTTTATATTTGCATACTTAGAATATCAATATGTCTATTAGAAAATATGAATCTGGATATGAAAAGCTTAAGAAAAAAAGAAGAGTAGAAAAATTGATTGAATCTAAAAAATGTGCTCTCGATAAATTTGTTATTAGAAGTAAAAGTAATAAAACTAATGAAATAATAGAAGAAATGATAGGTATAGACAGATCGAAGGATGAAACAAAATAGTAGATAATTATATAGTTGAAAATAATGCATGTAACAAATAAACTTGAATGGAAAAATAATAATAAACTAAAGAGCGAGGAGAAAAGTGAAAAGTTGAAGATACCACTAGAAAATGTTTATTTGATATGCTTATAAACACAATTAAGAATCTTAAACTTGATATTTCGAATATAAGAGTACAAGGATATGACAATGGATCTAATATGAAAGGAATATAGCAAGCTGTACAAAAGAAATTACTGGAAATAAATCCTAGAGCATTTTATACATCTTATGGTTGTCATAATCTCAATCTAGTGCTTTCTGACATAGCTAGCTCATGTCATCAAGCTATGACATTCTTTGGAGTTGTGCAATGTATTTATTCTTTATTTTCTTCGTCTACAAAGCGGTGGAAACTTTTGCAAGATCACATAACCAACTTGACTATCAAACCGTTGTCACAAACACGATGGGAAAGTCAAATTGAAAGTGTTAAAGCAATAAGATTTTAAGTGTCTCAAATAAGGGACACTTTATTAAAAATTAGAAGAAACTAGTAAAGATCCTAATGTGAAAATTGAAGTTAATTGTTTAGCTACTTATGAATTTGAAAATTTTGAATTTCTATTAGGCATGATTGATAACTTGTAAAAATAAAAGTTATTTTACGTCTTTTATTTAGAAAAGATAAGAAAAATCATAGAAAAATGCATTAGCTTGATAGAGAAAATTGGCAAAAGAAGCAAGTTGTAGCCATGAACACATAGAATCAAGCCTGATGCCCAACTTGGCATCACATAGTTCCACGCAATGAGAAGAAACATGATTAGAAATACGATAAATTCGTGGATGGTGGAAGTCAAATAAAAAAGATCAAGTTTGTAGCTGATGTGAAAAGTTCGCAACAGAACCAATGAATCTCTGACATGAGGCAGGTGGTGGGATAGGGCATGAAATTTAATGTAAGGTGTCAACATAATCATTAGAAATAGGCATGGAACCTTCCTTTTTGACTCTTATCGATAGCCCATCAAAAAATTGCCTAAATATCAGACTTCTAACCAAGAAATTGACCAAAGCTTTGCTCATTTTCCACCTCACATCTGCCATAGCCACCACCTCTGAAGCTTTTCTATGAGGAAATTTGGGTGAAAGCTAAATTTTCTCTCTGAAAAGGAGAAATAAGACATCACCACCATTACAACCACCGTGAAGCAGCCACTATTGGAGCCAAGGATGCAAGAAATTGTAGCCTCAGTTTAATACTCTCCACCCTTGTCTTTTTGTTTCATTCTTCTTATCATTAGTATTTGTATTATTCTATAGAGATTGAAAAATTCTCATTATCAATATGAACACCATTACATTCTTCCATCTATCCATGTTTCTTCCATCTAGCACGAGCAACTAAATTCATAATGAGTTGAGAAAGATAAGGCTAACATGTTACTAAGTAATATATAAGTAAGCGTTCATCTTGTTTAGTATATGCTTCATGAACTGTCTTAGATCAAATTGAGAGATTGCTCTAAATAGAATCAATCACTGCTTGAGAAAGTAAGAGATTTTAGAATTCATTAAACAAGAGAAGAAGTAGCTTTAGAAATAAAAGTTAATCTTCTGCATGAAATACTCATCACATGCATCCTAGAGACAGAGTATTGTGGCTCAAAGCACTGAGACGTGACGTTTATAATTTATGAGTAATTTGTATGAACACATAGCTTATGCATTGCTTAGGGAATGTTAGTAGAAATCCTTCTCAACCCTACTTTGTTTATTGAAATCTCATCTCTCGACCTCTGTAAGCTGCTTCATTTTACGTTGTAATTATCATCGCATCATCACTCACACACCACCATCATTCACGCACTATAGTAGTTGTAATTAGTAAGATAGATTAAGTAAATCCAAATCATCGCATACTTGAGGAACAATTCATGTTAAGATCGAAATAATTATTTCATCACAAGATTAGGCGTGATCCTTGTGTTCAATCTTGGACTCTCCAAGACTCTGATTGAGCTTGCACTTGGTTCAATTAGATAAAACAATGCATTTATAAGTTTAAAAGGCACGACTTAAAATAAATTTTCATCGCATCATTCCAAAACGCATCAATGACTATATGGTATGATATTTTATTTGTTGTAAATTTTGTGAGTAAAGTCTTACAACATAAAGATATGCATATTGATGTTGCTTTAGATCACTTGAAAGGTTTAGTTTCATTTTTAGAAAAATATAGAGAAAATGGATTCCCAGATGCTATGATTTTAGATAAAGAAATTAGAAATGATATGAAAATACAACCAATATTCTATGAAAAAATAATGATTAAAAAAAACAATTTGATGAGAATATTGACATTGAAGAAACACGACCATCTGAAGATTCTTTTAGAATTGATTACTTTTACTATATTATAAATCAAGCAATTTCTTCACTTAAAAATACATAAATATATTTAACTTCTTATTTGATATGAAATTTTTAAAGTCATTAGATGAAGATAATTTGAAAAAAAAAATTGTATTAATCTTGAAAATACATTAAAACGTTATACATTTTCTGACCTTAACAATTTAGATTTATTTTTTTAAAATAAAAATATTAGAAAAGTCTTGCAAAATGAAATTGATTATCCTAATTAAAATATTAAATTATATATATATATATAAAAAGGTAAATACTTTTCCAAATACATATATTGTTATATAAATATTATTAATAATACTAGTAACAGTTGCTTCTGCTGAAAGAAGTTTTTCAAAAATAAAATTAATTAAATCTTATTTAAGGTCAACTATGTCACAAAAAAGATTAAATAGATTGGCATATTATCCATCGAAAAGAATACATTAATGAGTTTAGATTATCAAAATTTAATACGTTACATCTCAAAAAGCAAGAAAAATAAATCTTAGATAGTATTTTCTATATGGGCTTCTCTATCAAAGTTTTGCTTTAGACTTCATATGATCTCGAGTTGCCCTTGCAGCTAGTCATTGGACTAGTCAGATTTAATCTTTAAGAAAGATTGTCATATTAATATTAACATTAGGATGTGCCTTATATCAATTATCCTATAAATACATCATTATAATTTATATGAAATAACTAATATTGTATTTGAAATACATTTTCAAGTATTTAATTCAAAAAATAAGTTATTTTGGAAGAAATTTGAGTGTCTGGTAACCATTCAAAATAGGTTTTCAAGTGCATTTTAATCAATTTTTATCAAAAGTATTTAAATAAAAATGAGTCTTATTTGAAAAATATTTTTTTCTCAAATCAATCCAAACGGGTCCTAAAACTTCTGATTTTTCTCCTTTCTAGAGTTTTTATATCTGACTTTGATATCAATAATTTATAATCAATAAGCTATATTTAAGTTGATAGGAGAATTTGGATGCAATGGTTATTTCAATCCATTAACATCTTAAGGAGAAGAAAACAAAGAAAATGGTTTGCTGAAGTCTCTTCACGATGTTTGATCATTTCAAACATTTCGGCCTTTCTTTGACCATGTCTTTTGACCCTTAAAAATAATAATAATAATCATCATTTTCACCGGAGACCTTTTCTCTCAATAATAATTATTATTTTGGGAACATATGATTTCCCTGAATAGATCCCCAACAAAGAAATTTGAATTAAATATCCTAATATTATACCAATTCAGAAATGCAAATAATAAACCAATTTTTTTTTTAAAAAAAAAGTTTGATAAATTCATAATGTTATCCAAACTCAACTACTTCCATACAAAAAATATTTGCTAATACAGCAAGCATGAATTTTTTTTTTAGGTAGAGCATGGATTAATTAATTAATTAATTATATATATATATATATAAAATTTTCATTTAGGTTAAATTATATTTTTTTTTTTTGTAATTTTTTCCTTTATTCACCCAAATTCGGTACGATTCTGTCTTTAAAATCTATAAAAAAATTATTTTAGTTTTTATTATTCATTTAAAAACAATTAAGCCTATCTTGATTTCTATTAGAGAATTTTCAAATAATTAGCAATGAATCAAATAAATTTTTTTTGCGAAATTTGTAAGATGGGATTTTTTTTTAGTACATAAAATATGATTGTTTGAAAGTTAAGGGAAAAAAGATAGTAGTAGTAGTATATTATGTCATTATTTAGATTAGTTTATATTAAATATAATAAAAAAATTTATTTGGACCTCTACCAAAGCTAGTATATTTTTGTGGTCAATAATTATGTTTAACACATGTCAATAATTTAATTTGATGGTTGTTAATATAAGAAAAGAAATAACCCTAAAATTGATTGTTGTTTAATCAAGCAATAAAAAAAAGCATGTTGGATAGAAAGTGCATCAACTTTCACTTGACTGATAATAATTCATTGTTAACTGAAATTCAGACTTTAGTTTCATAAATTATTTATATAACTAATTTTATTGTGATTTAATTAAAGGCATTGACACTGTTTGGGGTAGGGAGCAGCCCATGATTGAACCTTTTAATTAATTACAAATTAATTAATTAAATTTAATAGGAAAAAGAAAAAAAGAAAAAACAGATATGGAAGTTTTCCCCAATAAGAAAAGGCTTTTTGGCTTCATCATCATCCAACTTGGAAACAACTCACAAGACAAGATTCACCAATTATTTTCAATTATTTTCAATTATTTTCTTCCCCTTCATTTTGAAGTTTAATAGAAATCACTGTGATTTTTTTTTTCTCAAAAAAAAAGTATGTACTGCATCCAATAGTAGGGTAGTACAACTTTACTGAAAATTTTAAAAAGAATATATATGTGAAAATTACTTAGGTATATCTCGAATAATATTTATCTTTATGCATCTCACCAAATTATCTAATCATAATTTACAATGATAAATTCTTTTTTTCTAAAAAAAAATATTTAGTTTCCTTTTGACGATGAGTGATAAGAGGGGATGCATAATAAAATGGATGCCTCTTAAGTATTACTCAAAAATTAATTTATATATAAAGAGATTCATGTGATTTTGATCATCTTATAAATTAAAAAAAATAAACAACTAAATAAAATGGCTAAACTTTTAGGTTTATATATATATAGTAATTTTATGTCATATAGATCATAAATTTTTTTATTTTATATCTAATATATGTCTTTAAACTATTCAACATTTTTTATAAAATTCATAGGCATAGTAGATTTAAAAAAGTGAAAGTTTAAAGATTTCATTATATGGTAAATTCAAATTTTCTAATAGATCTAAGAGTTCCAAATATCTCATGTTAGACATGAAATTTTTAAAGTTCAACAAAAAGTTGAGGAAACTAGCTAGTTGAAAAAAAAGTTTTTCTTTTTTGTTTTTATTTCTAGAATCTAGTTAAGAATTCAAATGTTTAGTGAGAATAGATGAAAATTAATGTGTTATAGATTATTTTCGGACCAAAATCATGAGCTCAAGAGGCATGAGAAGTATAAGAAATGGGCTAATGGACCAATGGAGGAAGAAAAGAAGAGACGTTGGGCCAAAAGGCCCAACTTACCCGCCTCGGCCTCCGAGGCAAGTTGGGCCAAATAGCCCAACCTGCCCTTCTTGGCGAAGGCCGAAGTAAGGTGGGTCATTCGGCCCAACTTGTCAGGCCAAGGGCGAAGCGAGTTGGGCCAAAATGGCCTAACCTGCCCCCGGCCAAGGATGAAGCAAGTTAGGTCATTTTGGCTCAATTTACCCACTCTAAGACCGAGGTGGACATTTTCTCATCCCAAAAAATTTGCCTCTCATGGCCAGCCCGAGTTGACATTTCCTAATCCTCTTCACCTTTTGTACGTCTCTTTGGGATTAGGAATCCAAAATCACCGCACTATAACTAGGGTGCAATAAGCACACCAAAAGGTAAGTTCTTCTCCACTATCTCTAACTTGTTCTGACCATTTGCTAAATATTGACTTAAGAATCGGAGGTTCTGTTGTAGGCACCACCCCGATGTTTTCTTTTCTTGTCTCGCAGATCTTCTTTCTTCGTCGAAATTATAAATTCACTGTTGAAGGCACGTGAAGGGTAGGATGAGTCTTCCTGCCCGAATTTTGTCATCAATGTAAAGGTAAATAATTTATGAGGAACAAGCATAATTTTCAATAAGTAAAATTAAAAATAAAGGATTTTCAAATGGACCTTAGATTTATTATTATTTTGTCTCAAATCTTTGAACCATATATCCCTCCTAAGAAACTATCAAGTTAAAATCTTATAAAAAGATTTCTGGTAATTAAACTATCACTTTAATTAAAGGAACCCTATAATGTGAATACATGGGAAATTAAAATTAAATTAAAAAAAAAACATGCAATGTTAAGAAATTTCTTGTAATTAAACTTTTGATATCATTAGATAAACCCTAATATTTTGCGTCTAATAAAGGATGGTTATACTAGTCCAAAATTTTCCAAGAAGTTGAAACTATGAAAAATAAAGAATATAAAGTTTAAAGAACCAAAAAGATATCAAGGTTAAAAAAATTAATTCGTTGAAGCTGAGTAGATGGGTAAAAAATAAAACCTTTTATCACATTTTTTTTTAATATAAGAATTGAATATCTTTATATTGATTAAATTTAATATGTAATTATATATTAATTAATAACTCAATTAGTTGGTGAACAAAAATATATAAACAACCAAAGATCGAAACTTTGAACTCCTCCATCCTCAAAACCGTGTTAAAACATCATCAACTAATCAGTATTTAATTAAAACTCTATTAAATTAAAACTGTTTGAAGTATGATTAATTTAGTAAGAAAAATCATGATAACTTTATAAAATATAAAGTATTAAAAGCAAGAACCATATCATGCATCATTAAAATAAATAAATAAAGGCTAAAATAGTGTAGATTCAGTGAACAAAGAAGCAAAAAACAAACATTTAAAAATTAAAATAATAAAGAAGGGATAAAAAAACCCCATTAAAGAAGCAAGAAAAAAAAAAGAAAAGAGAGAAGCAATTTGAGTGTGATGGGACTTGTATGAAATTTGGTTGCATTATTGGCATCATCTTAATGACATAAATAAAAAGGGTCATTTTTTTTTTCTATAAGGCTTTGAGTTGACTTTGGAATATCAATTCATTTAATTTATATCATAAAATTTTGCATGCTACGTATTAGAGCATTACTTAATTATTATTACTATAACCTTGTACGTAGCTATTTGAGTTCTTGATTTAGAGGTCAACTCTTTGACTTTTCAATATTTACTAAAAAAAAGTTATGTGGAAATAAGACGATCTTGGATCTTAAAGTTGATTGTACACGTTGATGGCAGTTCGAGTTGAGTTACAATCATATTGACAATAAGAAAACTTACCTTCTTGCTTGTTATAAGAAGAAATAATGAGATGCTTGTCTATTTCCATAGTTTGTATTATAATTTTCTTTTTAAAAAATCACAAAATCTTTCATTTTTTTTACTTTTCTATTTGGTTTGATAAATTAATCTTAATTAACTTTAAACTTTCATGAAATTAAATTCTAGACCTAAAAAGGTAAAAGGGAGCAATATCAAAACTATAAACATATAACGTACGGATAAAAAAAAGTTAATTGAGTTGGAAAACGGAGTATACTTGGAGTGACAAAAAGAGAGAGGAAAAATTAATATAAATCTTTTACAATATTTAAGAGAGAAATATTTTGTATTTTTTTATTCCCTCATAACGCATATGCTCAATATATATAGAGCTTTGTACAAGAGTTTCAGTAAAATAGAAAAGTACCAACTAATGAAATAATTAAATCTAAAATTTAACTCTAATAAAAGTCAACCTATTATTTAGTGTATTTCACACTATAATTTTAAAATAAAGTTCTTAGACAACAAATAATATTATAAATATGAAATCCTTTGAATGATGAACTAACAAGTTTACTGTCAAAATGAGCATAGCTCAACTGGAATATACCACGAGATCGAGGGTTTAAATTTCTCTACCTTCAATTATACTAAAAAAAAATAAAGAAAAAAAATGAACCAACAACATAACTCGTCAAATTGAACAATGTAAATGTAAGATACGCCATTGTCATTTTTACACCTTATGTCATATTGATTAGATTATATATTGTAGTGAACTTAAAACATTTTTCACTTTTTTTTTTTAGGAAAGCTGATACGGTAGGAATTGTGGGTCAGAAGGTGCATCAGAATAACTCAACTAGGTTAACACGTTTGTAGTATCCACATCACATTCGTTGTATAGAGGGAATCCAAAAAATCATAAAAGAAACAAATACAAGCAGAAATCTATGAGGGCTAGAGAGAAGCCCAAAATGAAAATGAAGAAGACAAGGAAAAAAATTATATAAAAGCAGTTAAGAAAAATAGTGGTTGGACTGTAATTTGTAAAGAATTTAGAACGATGTGACCAACAACATCAGAGAACATATATTTTTGTTTAGTGATACTTTTAGTAGCATTGTTGAAGGTGCGGTTATTTCTTTCCAACCAGAGAGACCATCAAAGAGCGATCAAGGAATTAAAGATGATGTTATTCTTCTGAGTAGACAAGTACAAACAACAAAAGTTTTTTCATAGAGTCGTAATGTCTAAAGCATTGTGTATGCCCAATCCCAGTAGGTTTTGGATTCTCCTCCAAAGATCTATGTCTATACATCAATTCATAAAGAGATGATCCATAGTTTTTTCTATTTGCTTGACATAGAGAGCACACCAATTTGGATTTAGGATGAAAAATATTTTCTTTTCATATTTGGTATCGTTGTTATTTTGTGTTTATCATTAAATAATATGTTTTAACTTGATCAATTAGTCAAGATCAAAAAGTAGCCACATATTGAAAGAGTTGCAACTATTGAAAAAGAGTAGTTCGATAAGTATTTAACATAGTACAAACTTATATCTCGTTAAATTTAGAACTAAAGTGTGTAATTAGAGACCAAACTTATAGATTGATACATTATTTATAGCAATGTATGCTACAACAGTGCCCCTAACATGCTTTTAGTCTAATTAGTTGGACAATAATATAATAAACTATTTATTAGTTGCGTATAAGAAATATTAACTAATTGCGAGTTGGAGGTCAATTTATTTTTCTCATAAATATTTTTTCGGGACAAAGAAATAAAAGTTAAACGGAGAAATCCTCAAATAATAATAAGTAAAGTTTAAAGGAGAAAGATGTCTATAAAATATCACCAAGCTTTTTTGGCAAATTGGAATTTATTAAACCAAGTTTAATTAGTATAATCCAAACATCACATTAAACGACATTAATAAAGTTACCTAACCTCTTTTTAAGTTGGTCTCAACGGCTGTAATCTCTAAACTATACTCTTTATTTTTTTATTATTATTATTTTTTTTAATAATCATTCGAATCACACAATATAAATTATTTTCTTTTGAGAATTAGAAGTTGAAATTTCTAAATTCCTTTTCAAATTAATTTTTATTAGTTAAATAACTTTTTGAACTTTTTTTTAAAGGCCATTCAATTAATGTCTTTTTAGAATATATTTAATTATTGTTAAGAATGCATGATTGTTTTGTATTTTATGTGAAACGAGTTGGTGGAAAATACCACTTTAAAAGAGAACTTATCTTATTTGTCTCTGTCCACAAAAAGATTTATTTTCACAGTTTTTATTAATTAAACATTTCGATCATTCTTTTAAAGAATACTAATAGTTACATGTAAGGTAGGAGATTTAAATTTATAACTATTTGAAAAGTATTTAAAAAGAATATCACATTAACTTAAGAATGATAGTCAATTTTGAAGATATACGGAAGTAAATACACATTCATTTATTAAATTGTTTATAGTACAACCATAGTCGATTGTATGTAAAAAAAATTATTCAATCTAATTCATTACTTATCATAATAGTTTAGGTTTCTTTTAATAACCATTTCGTTTTTTGTTTTTAGTTTTTTAAAATTAAATTTATTTCCCTTCATTTTTTACAATAATTTACATCTTTCTAAAGTAAGTTCTAAAAACAAAAACAAATTTTTAAAAACTACTCTTTTTAACTTTTAAAATTTGGCTTGGTTTTTTAAATCATTGGCAAAAAATAGATATTAAAGGATGAAATAGAGGTGAAAGTAATGTCTATAGACTTAATTTTTTAAAAAAAATAAAAAAAAAACTAAATAATTACCAAAGCGAGGCTTAATAATCATGTGGGATCGGTAAGTAATATTGTAGGATTGAAAACTTCTCTAAAACCATTTGAATGTACTTTATTCTTGAATTTCGACCATATAGAATTTTTTAAGAAAATCCAATAAAAGACAATAAAGAAAAAAAAAACTGATCACTCACTTTTATGTCTATTGATCACTAACATATCTATTTGCCAATTGAATTATGTACATTTAACTATTACATTGATAGATTTAGTTATTATTGATTAATTTTGTAGATGAAAATATGATTCTATATTGTTTATCTAGTAACTCGTATATAATCAAAGTTAAAACAGTACTATCAATTTGCATAGTATTTATACTATAATTAAAGTTAATACAGTACTCGTATATAATCGAATCTCTAACATCGAGATTGATAATATAAACACAATATCAGTTGAACTATACTTATTTTAGCATCAACTTTAATGTTAGAGGTTCCTTCTCCTACCTCACCTATTAAAAAAATTTAATGTGTTGCACATTATTTCAATGTCATAGATAATTAATTTTGATTATCATTATTTTTAGTACAATCATTAGTATTATTTATTTTTTTTAACAACAACTGCATTGTGTGAGATTGAACCTCCGACCTCTTGAGACGGAGATCATGTCAATATCACTTAGCCAAGTTCACTTTAACAATTATCAATTTTACTTATCAAATCGAAATACGCTAGAAGGGTTGTCCACTTGTTTCCTTATCTATCTATGTATATATATCATCTTATGCTATAGATTTATCTTCAAAATCTACACACCATTAATTACTCAAAAGGTCAATTAGGTCAAATTGAGCTTCCTTTTTTTTTTTCTCTTTAATATTACATTATAAAACGAGAAGGGAAATTTGAGGGTATAATTAAGAGTGGACATGTTAGTAAATTATCTCAACTAGAAATTCAAGTGAAAACCATTTAAGAAAATAAAGTTTAAAAGATAAAATTAAAAACAAATCATTATACCAAATAATACCTATTAATATTTAATTAAATATGGTGACCACTTTGTTTTACACCTTCTAAGAAACTTCGTAGCCATCATATACACACACAACAAATTTAACTACTTTTGAGGTTAAGAAGCCACCTCTCTTCATTTGAAATTTGAGTAACGTTTAACTTAATTTCCCAAAATTAGCACGTGCTCAATATAATTAAGAAAAATGAATAATTTACATAACATTCCAAAGTTTTGATGGCTAATCTAAGTCACTTTTTTCATAAAATTAATCTTAAATAATAAATCATACCCCCAAAGCTTTTATGCCTAACGTAAGTCAAGAAAACCATTTCATTTTCATTAATTATTATATATTTTCTAAAATGATTTTGCTTGGTAACTTCTATATTAGTCGAGCCTTGAAATTGCTAATGAAATCATTTAATGCTAAAAAGTAACTTTTAATAAGTTTTTCCTTTTAAAAAAAATGACAATGGACTAGATTTCCAACGACGCCATAAAAAGAAGGAAAAAAAACAAAATTATAATAAAGTTAAAATTGAGAATAATTATGAGATAACATTGGAAACTAAACAACTTCATTTTTTTCAAAAATATAATAATTCAAAGGAAAATAAGAAAATTACATGTGAGCATACAATTACAAATTGCATAAACCATGGTATGTATTATAAATGAGAAGACAAAATTGGGTGTATTTGTAAAGCTTATGAAAGAGATTAATCCATTTGATTTTAGCTTTTCATTCATGGAATCTATTATATTCAGATAAATTGAAGAGTTCAATAATGTCAGTATTTGAAACACAAACATTAATATCTTTTCCTATAAGTATTAAACATGACCTGGGATTGTTAAGTTGATATAAGTTATGGAAATTTTAATTATTATACGAGATCGTCTGCTCTAATACCATCGATTATTATAATAATTAATATTAAAAAAATTAATCTTGTTCACTTAAATACCATTTAATACTATTTTGATTAATGTATTTTCAATTTTGATTTATTTGATTACTGTACTTTTAAATGTTCATTTGAACTCTCGTACTATTAGAATTGACTATCTTAATCTCATTGTCTTCATTTAAATTTTTCAATCAAAGTTCTAGTCGGTGTACATTTTCTATCATGAACTTGGCCTATTCTATCTTCAAATTATATATTATTTCTCTTATCGCATTCATATAGTGTTTAAAATTTTAAATTATGCATAGTACAGTACAACTTAAAATTTCAATTTTAGAATTGAGGTGAAATTGGAGTATAGTGTTAAAAGATATATAATTAAATCTATCCTTAATCATTAGTTTAAGCTTTTGGGTCAATCGATAATAACAAACCAAATGGTCAACGAAGGTCTCATGTTCAAGTTCCTATAATGTTGTTTAAATCTACTTTCTTCCATCAGTTAACGCTACAAATAAATTTAAACAACTCTATACTTCAAACATGAATTATATAACTCGAAACACTAAGTTAACTTTTTACACTCAAGAATTTCCAACTTAATAACTCAATTTAGTACATGATTGGTATAATTTTGTTGGGACTTTTTCTATGTCATCATATTGCCATATGTATGTGAGGATATGACATTTAACTTGATTGATATTGATTTTGGCATTTAAAAGCCCGTGAACTATTTTGATGAAATTGTCTAATTCAAAAAAGAAGAAAAATAATTTTTAAAAAAATACACATAATTTTAACTAGGGGCAAAAAAAAAAAAAAAAATTATTGGATGTCGACGTTGGGGACCTATCTTGGCATTTAGATTTCAATACAATGAAACTGACTAGAGAGGGAAGAGAAAATAGCAAGTCAGGGACAAAGAACAAAAATGTCCAAGTCCACAGTGTTTATGTCTGACGTTATGGAAGTGTCGATGAAAATATTGATAAAATATTATTAACGACATAAATTTATGAAATGGTATCGAGAAAATTGTGAACTAAATGGACTGTATCGACTTTTCATTAATATAGATAGTTTTAATAATGTTGAAACTAAAATCAACTAGAAATTATCAGTTGACTGTAAATGAAATTAAGTTGAAATGATTATAGATCACGTCCATAGAAGTGTAAATTGATTCAATTATGAATTTGGAGTTGTAACTAATACAATTTTGAAGTTTGATAGTTTAAATTAATTTTCGATAAAAGTACTTTTAGTCTTTTAAGTTTCAAAATGTTAAATTTGTATCTTGAGTTTTGAGTTTAATTTTTAGTTGGTACCTAAGTTTTAGAATATTAAATTTTATTGACTTTAGTTTATATTTGATCTCTACGTTTCAATACTTTACACTTTTACTCTTGAAATTTTACTAATGTTCATTTTGATATTTGACATTAGCTAATTTCAATTAATTAATTTAAAATAATTATATATTATGTGAAATTTAATTAGTAATTTGAATAGCGTTGGAAAATTAGTGAAAACTAATTTAATCATAATTGATTGAATTCTTTTAAATTATTTAATAAACATTAAAATCAAAACGGTAAATGAGTGTGTTTTAGTGAAAAATCAAGTGTGAAACTTTGAGCTTTAGGGGCCAAATTGATATAAAACTCAAAATTCAAGAATAAAGATGTAACATTTTGAAATTCGATAACCGAATAGAAATTGAACCCAAAACTTAGTTTAGATATTTTTCTTTAATTTTTTTCCTTCAAAATGTAAAAGATAAAAAACAAACTTTAACAACATGATAATCACATGTTTGGGAGAGATTCTAAAATGGTTAAAATCACTTTTCTCATTTTTAACGTCGTTCAAAAATGCTTTTGATCATTCAATTGAATAGTATGAAAATTGTATTTAAAAGTGTGAAATTAGACATTGAATTGAATTTGAGTTATTAAAAATACAATTTGAGTGATTTCAAATATGACAAAAATAATTTTAACTTCAAAATCACTCCAAACATGCACTAAGTAAGTGTTTGGGCTCCTAACTTCAAGTAGATGGAGTTAGAGATGTCCATTTTTCCCATGAAAACGGGATCCCGCGGGGTGGAGATTCCCCAGTTAGACGGGGAATGGGGGAGAGAGTGGGAGAAGAAAATTCTCCGTGAGTTAAACGGGGACGAGGACGGGGAATGCATTCTTCATCCCCACCCCAATTAGCTTCTACATATTTATTTAGTATAGTTATCTAATGTTATGTTATTATTATTATTATATAAATATTACATTTAAGTTTCAAATTTGATTATTTATTAGGAAAGATAATGACTATGTTTAAATTGAATATTTAAATTTAGATTATATATGTGAATAATTTTATTTATATTTATTTCTTTCTACTAAAAAAATTAATTATTTTTTTATGTTAAAATTTGAGTAATTTATCTTTAAATTCAAATTGTCAGGTAAAACTAACCATAATAAACAATTTAGTGATAAAATTAATTATTTAATTAAAATTTATTCACATTAGTGATTTAAATTAATTGGTTTTTTTTTTTTAAAAAAAATAACGGCAAAAAATTTTCCGCAGAAATCCTCGCCCCGATCCCATGAGAATAAAATGGGAAGTGGGGAAGGAAATGGGGAATGACATCCCAACGCTCCTGCCCTGTGACATCTCTAAATAGAGTAGGCTAGCCCACTCTATTAATAGTTAATGTTTCCAACTATTATAATCTACAATTAACTTCAATATTACTATTTCAAATCTCTTTTTATTACCATATTTAATATTTCCTACTCATCTTTTTTCTTTCTTTATTTGTTATTTCTTACCTAAACTAAAATAGCATGTACATTAAACACCGACTATTATAAAACTGACTAAAATAGTCTCCACTACAAACATATCCTATATTATTATAATCCACAAGCTATAATAACCAACTCAATATCCTAAATGTCGACCGATGCTATGTTCGAATTTGACGGAATAGGTCGATGAATTGAATATGTATAATTAAACATCAATGTCGATGATGGGAGAGAACAAGAAGGGTGGGACCAAGGCTAGGTTTGCCTTTGTGCCCTAAAAAGTCAGCCGCGGTATTTCATTTCTTTATAAATTTAAAAGATATAAAGAAAAAATGACAAAAATAATAATAATAATAATTATTATTATTATTATTATNTTATTTTAAAGGCTATTTTTAAAGCAGCTGCGGAGGCTAGTTTCCTCCAGCTTCTGACTAGATTTTGTCAACGGTTTCTAACCCATTCCCCTTCGTTGATTTTAAATACCATTCCTGGTTTCCCAGAACTTGCCCCTTTTTTTCCTTTTATTTATTTATTTATTTTTATTTCATTCTCTTTTTTTTTTTCTCTATATATATATCCCAAACTTTTGCCTCCAATTCTCCACTAAACACTCAAATCCATTTTTCAATTTTATTTTCCTTTCCTTTAATTTCTCTCTCTCAGTTCTCATTCAGGTGGCTGCATGTTCGTCCAAATCCTCTTTTTTTTCTCTCTATGTTTCATGCACTGTTTGTTTGTTTGTTAATATAATGTTCTTTTTTTTGGTAGTTTTGAAATATGACTCCCGGAATGGCAGTTGAGAATGACAATACCGTTATGGCATTAGAAGCTCAAATGTACCAAAAGGGTGTGAAGCATCTTTGTGACAACGGCTTGAATAAGCTCCCTTCCAAATACGTCCTCCCGAACTCCGACCGCCCCGACGCCTACAAATCTGCTCACCTCGATGTCCCGGTTGCTCTCGAACTTCCCGTCATTGACTTCTCCCAGCTCTACGGCCCCAACCGCCGTTACGTCCTCCGTTCTCTTACCAAAGCCTGCGAAGAATATGGCTTCTTTCAGGTAATTCATTGATGCGTTACAATAAATTTAATCTTTGTTTTTTTTTGCAGTCCATGGAAAAAAATTTAAAAACTTTTAGAGAAAAAAAAGATGGAGGAGAAGTTTTATTCAAGTATACAAATTAGTACAAGTCTGTCACTGCTAAGGTTTTTTACACGTGTTTACTATAATCTTTGATTATGTAGATAATAAACCATGGAATTTCAAATGATGTGATATCAAACATGAGAGAAGTTTGTTCAAAATTCTTCGAGCTTCCATACGAGGAAAGAGCCAAATACATGTCATCCGACATGCATGCGACAGTACGTTATGGGACAAGTTTCAACCAAAACAAAGACAATGTTTACTGTTGGAGGGACTTCTTGAAGTTGACTTGCAACCCTAATCTGCACGAACTCCTCTCCGGCTGGCCATCGTCTCCGTCAGGATTCAAAGACTCGGCATCGACATATGCGGAGGAAACCCAAGGGCTATTCCTAAGTCTGGTGGAAGCCATTCTTGAAAGCTTAGCAGGAGATATGGAGAAAGATGAAAACTTGTTGAATGAGTTTGAAAGAGGAAGCCAATTAATGGTGGTGAATTGTTATCCACAATGTCCTGAGCCAGAACTAACCCTAGGAATGCCACCTCATTCTGATTATGGCTTTCTCACTCTTCTTCTTCAAGATCAAGTTGAAGGTCTTCAAATTCATTACCAACAAAAATGGGTCACTGTTCAACCTTTGCCCAATTCCTTTGTTGTCAACATTGGTGATCATCTAGAGGTTGGTTTTTCTTTCATTTTCCTACTTCTTTAATTTATTAACAAATATATTACGCTATGCTCTTATCGACTTTCTGATACGATTCATTATAATAATGTTTTCAGTGATGTTTTTAATACTATATTAAGAAGACGTGTGAATTTTTTACTAAACCTTTTAGTTTATGCGCTCCAGTCTTTTCTACTTTATTTAATGGATAGATTGAACTTTTTTTCTTTTTCTTTTTTCATTTTGTAAGAAGGATATACTTTCTTATTGATGTGTATATTCTTTAAAACTTTCATTGGGTAACATTCCTTTTCAAAAATAGTGGTATATATGTCATATGTGTATTGGATTAAAAGATAAAAACTCACTAATTACTAGTTTGGTTAAATAAATTTAACTTTTTTATTTCATATTTGGGTAGGCGAATTTATATGGTTAATGGTTGGTTTGGATATTGACCAATTAAGTGAAGGGGAAAATACTTCTTATGGTCTAATTTTCATTTCATCCATAGGTTCAAAATATTACACTTTTACTAGTCATTAAATTTTGAGTTTGATTTTAATAAAGTCCTTATGTTTCAAAATGTTACAATTTTACTCTTAAATTTTGAGTTCTATTTCAATTGGGTCCTTAATTAGGTTTTGAAATTTGTTCTTTAACATCGATCTTCACTAAATATTTACTTTTATTAGTCTTTGGCATTAATATTTATTAATTAATTTAAAATAATTATGAAGTGAAGTTTTAGAATGAATAATAATATTGATGAAGAAATAGTGAAAAGTAATTAATTATAATTTTTTTGGTTAATAAATATCAACTATGAAGATGAAAAATTAGTATTTAATGAAGAATGGAAGTTAAAAGTTTAGCATTTATACCTAGGTACCAAATTGAAATCTCAAAGTTAAAATTGTAACAATTTCAAACATAGAGATTAAATTGAAATCACACTCAAAACTTAATAACTAAGGTCCCGTTTGGTAACCATTAATTTTAGTATTTTTGTTTTTGAAAATTAAGTATATTTTCTCTTCATTTCTTAAAATAATTTACATCTTTCCTAAGTACAATAGTTGAATTCTTAGCCAAATTCCAAAAACAAACACAAATTTTTAAAAACTACTTTTTTTAGTTTTCAAATTTTGGCTTGATTTTTTAAACCATTGGTAAAAAGTAGATGCCAAATGAAAAAAATTAGCAGTTTAAGTAGTGTCTATAGGCTTAATTTTAAAAAACAAAAAACTAAAAATGAAATGGTTACCAAACGAGACTTAAAAGTATAAGATTTTGAAACCTAAAAATCAAATGAATACTAAACCCAAAACTCAGGACAAGAAAAGTATTTTTCCCCAAAAAAACAATAATCAATCATTCCTAATGTGTCATATATATCATCCACAGTCTCTCTTTATGCCACTAACACACAGATCAACCAGACTGTAAACAAATTAGAGTCAAATTTTAGGTATAGGGGTCTCTAAATATATAATTTGCAAATTGGGGGCTTAATAATAATAATAATTTAATTTAATTTTTTAATTGATGATATAGATATTCAGCAATGGAAGGTACAAGAGTGTTCTACATAGGGTTGTGGTGAATGCAAAGAAGGCAAGAATGTCAGTGGCAACATTACATAGCCTTCCTTTTGATTCAACAATTAAGCCATGGCCAAAGCTTGTGAATGAACAGAATCCAAGGCTCTATAAAGACACTGATTTTGGTATCTTCCTTGATTACATTACCTCTTGTGAGCCTAAGAGGAAGAATTTCTTAGACTCTAGGAAAATCATATATTGACTAAATATTTTAATTTATTACTAGGACAATATGTATAATGTCAGAAATATATTTATATATATATATATATAGATGTTGATATAATTAATTAAGTTTATTTTGTGGGTCTCAAGGGTAGTTTTGGCAAAAGGTAAAAGCCAAGGAAACCCTAGTTTATAGATGATATTGATGGCAAAAATTGTCGTTTTTGTATAATTGGAATGTGAAAGTGAAGAATTTGAGAAGATATAATTTTTAGTGTATTGTTGTTGCTGATTTAATGCTTACCATATAATGTCAAGTTTTAATATAGTGCTAGAGTGAAAAAGGGATTAAGTTCAATAATAATGTCTTTTTTTCAAACTAAAGATAAAAAGAAGGGTACCTAAAAAAACAAATTTTAAAAAATAAGAATTTGGTAAAAATCACGAATCGGGTACACGAGTCCCATCAATTCGATCACCGCCACTGTGGCTAGTAGGTGGTTGTCATGTCACATTACTTGTGGACCAGATTATCAATGTTCTAGGTTTTTTTTTTTTTTTTTTAACAATGTACTAGAGGTCGAGGGATCAACAAACGCATCTGGATATCTCAACTATGTTGACACATTCTTAGCATTCTCATCACGTCGCAGTTCCAAATGTTATGCACTATCGATGATCTAATTCACTTAAGTTTTTTTTTTTTATATAGTAAAATTAGGGATATGGGGATTCAAACAATGGACTTCGTGGTTTCTAGCACATTTGAATACCAATTAAGCAATTAAGTAAAAAACATAAGATTAATCATGCAAATTTTTATAATTAACTCGTTGGATCTAAATTTTAATTACGGGAAGCTATGAAACATAGATACTTCATGTGAGGCAAAGAATCAGTATCAGATACGTATCAGATACCGATACTTCTCAGATATGTATCTGACACGCGATTTAACGTATCTATACTTTCAGATACTCACGCGATTTGACGTATCTATTTCTATGACGTATTTTTTTTAAAAGAAAAAAGACAAGTAACTCATCTAATCTTTCCCAATCTAAAATTAGGCAACCTTAAAGCTCACTACTCGAGTCCAAAACTAAAAGAAAAATAAATAAATAACGAACCAAACTGTACACTAGAATCGTCTAATCTCCATCTTCACATTTGAGTCTCCACAAAGTCCACCAAAATATAAACCATTTGGATATCTTCAACAATAAGTTCTTCGTTTATCTTCATACTTCTCTCTCTAATCTTCTTCTTCTTTGTTATATGAGTCACTTTTCTATTGCATTTTATTAACTATTATATTTCAACATCTTAGATGTTGCTTTTTTTGTATTGTATTTTAGTATATGTATTCTATTTTGTACTATTGTTATGAACTTGTATGCTATATTTATTTATATCCTATATTTTTTAAAGAAAAAAATGTATTTTTAATGTATCAATATCCTCATTTTTTAGGAATATATATATTAAAAAATATATAAAAAAATGATATATCCTTAGATGTATTTGTATCTTAGTTTTTTAGAAATTGACGAATCGTCGTATCCGATTGTATCCATATCGTATAACCGTATCTGTGTCTGTGCTTCATAGACGGGAAGACGTTAAGTTTTTTTTTTTTTTTTCAAACTTTTCAAACAAGAATTAGTCTTTTCTTTTAAGTTTAACAATTTTTGGTACAAATGTGTTTGTATATTTGATAGGAAAGTATGAACTTTTTTTCTTTTTTCTTTTTTTCTCTTTTACGATGAAAACAATTATTTAATGAAACCCAATGTCAAACATTAGCTCAAAGCCATCATAAGTTCTTAGCAAACAAAAACATATTTTTGACTTTGGATTTATTTACGTTGAAATTCTTGAAGCCACCAATTAATTTATTTATTAGGCCAAGAAAATGAAAAATAGATCGGTAAAGCCATTCGTCACTCTCTCTATATATATAAATATAAAGTCTATCGCATAACGAATTATGATATTAAATAATTAAATAGAAAGCACAAAAATTGATATAATAGTATCAGAAGTATTTTTCTATTAAATATGATTAATTTGTTTCCTCACTTCTATGTAAGGAGAGTTAAAAATTTTCAAAAATTGAAAAATTAAGATGTCGCTCGATAAATTTTATTTCTAAAAAAAAACTTATAAACAATATATCTATTTATAAATTTTTTTGTTTTGTTATCCACTATCTACCAACGTTTTTAAAACTAAAGTAAAACTTTTTTTCTTAAACTTATTTCTGTTTTTAGTATCTTTTATATAGAATTCAATCATTTATTTAATAGATGTGAAAAGTAAATACGAGAATTTGAAAAAATATATATACACACAAATATAAATTTTAGAAACATAAAAATAAAAATAAATTTGAGGTTATTTTTAAATATAGCAAAATATCAATATTTATTCGTAATAGACATATATCAGATGATAGATAGTAAAATTTTGCTCCATCTCAAAATATTTCAGTAATTTATCCATCTACCTATAGATTTGATATCAAACACCTGCCTAATATTTTACCATTCATTTTGCAATCAACAAATCAGTTCAAATTAGAAATAACTTAAAAAAAGTAATCTTCTTTTTCAGACAAATTTAAAATAATTGGCCTCATCCTTAATTACAAACAAAGAAAGCAAATGCATTTCATATATCCAAAACATATCCTTAGTCGGCGATGACATAAAAATGATAACATTTTTTTTCCATTATTATTTTAATATGGGAGATTTTCTTTCCTTTCCTTTCCTCTTTTTTTTTTTTTTTTTTTTTTTTTTGAATGGGAGCTTTTGTATCTTATAATTACTTTCATATTATTTTGTAGTATTATTTCATATGTAAATTTTTCTCTTCATAGTCATTTAAATTCTCAAGATTACTTGTATTTGCTCATCTAAAGCCTAAAGGTCGCATTGTTTTACCAAATAGTACACTTTTTTGGGATGTTGTTTCCAACAACTAAATCTATTCAAAATTCGTATTTAGCATATTTAATTATTTATAATTATTTATGATTATGACTCTAAAGATTAGAGAAGTGCACTATATAAACTCTCTAACCCTAGTAGTGCCGTTTTGTATTCAGAAAAAATTCTCTATAAAAATATTGTTATTCCTCTACTCGTGAACGTAACTCACACTGTTAGTGAACTACATATATCTGTGTATCGATCTTTCTTTACGTTTCTTTTGTATTCTTTAATTGTTGATTCTGTAACATACTTAGATCACAAATTAATAAAAATATTTACTTATATATACTATATATATCTCATCTATATTCTTAGTGTGTGTTTGATTTAACTTTTAAGTATTTAGTTTTGAAAATAAATCATTTTGGAAAAAATTGAAATGTTTGAAAATCGTTCGAAATAACTTTTATGAAACTCTTTCAAAGTGTATTTTAAATATTTTTTATCAAAAGAGTTTAAATAAAAATACATTTTTATCTAGTCATTCTAAACAAGTCCACAAGTTGAAAAGTATAACCTCTCACTTATATTTGCAAAATAAATAAATAAATAAATACTTTTCCTAACCATATTTCTCTCAATATACAAAATATCAACCTTAGGAACAAGTTGATGAGAGATCATTTGTTATCTCTTAGATTTTTATGCGGGACGAAAATATCTATAGATATGACAATATATTCATTAATATAATTGTAAATTGAACGATTCGATATTAATATTAAATATTCATAGATATCTCACACTTCTATAAATGCTCGTAAAACATAGAAAATGTCATATATTTAGTTCAATATGAATATGACTACTAATAACAATATTCATAATTTAGTTTTGGAGTAAAAACAACTTAATCATTAATTTAAATAAATATTACGTATTCCACAACTCACAATATATCTGTTGATATCGATATATTCGTTGATATATCCATAAAATTGAGATTTCAATATCAATATCGATACCGATATTTTAATCTTAAAAATAAATCAATCGACCCATAATACTTCAGGAAACTTTCAATTTTGTTTATGTTTTAAATCCCCGCCATTTTATCACTAGTGTATTAAAAAGAAATCTGGATTAGGACCTTCTATAAGAAAATTAATGTCAAATTTTTATTTAACAATAGTCTAACGTTAAATTTTTATTTCATCAACATATTAAGTCTTCTTAACAAATGAACATCAACATTCCAATTTGTTCTCCACTCTTAAAATGTCTATGTTAGTTCTTAAACTTTTAAAAAATAACTATTTCCGTCTTTAATATTATTCTAATTTTAACAAATTAATGACAGATGTCTTAGAGTATGTGTTGCATACACAAGCATAATTTCAAGTCAAATAAGTTAGAGACAAACATCAGGCAATACATATCATTAACGCAGAAAAATAACCAAGACTAAAATGATTATCTTTTAAAGTTGAGGGACAAAAATAAACATTTTAAAAATTCAAGGACTAAAGTAAAAAGAACTTAAAATGTTAAGCAAAGAAAACAAATATGTTGGAAGTTTAGAAACTAAGAGGAAGCTTAAATCAATTTTTTTTTTTCTTTTGAATAAGTCAATAATCTAATAAACACAAATAAAAAAGTTTGATGGACCTATTATACACAATCTCAAAAGATTAAGTGCCAGAATTTGTAGTAGACGAAGTTTACTATTATTTCGAGTTAGAATTATGAATTTAATAAGATGAAGGACCAATTTGAAAATGATGTTAGAGGTTAGAGAGTAGAGACCAACCTATGGCATACTTTTAAAGACATTACCAAAACAAAGAATTTAAAATTGGTATAAAAAGAATCTTTTTTAGAATAAAAATTTTGAAAAATTATGGGAAAAAACTTCCTTATTCCTTAATTTCAAAACTTCGGGTCAAGTCCGGCTGTTTTATTTGGATCGGCGGGGAGACTTGACCCGAGTTGCCGCATGCTCTTGACTCGACCCGATCTTCGTTGACCCGATTCCAGGTCAACCAATCTAGTTGACTTTTGGCCATTTCCATACTCGCTATGAATACCTAACGCCTTGCCGCGACCAACGGTGTCTTTTTTAGCTCCCACGTCAAACATGGGCCCCACGTGGATTTTCTGTCATTTTTATAATATATCTAATCTACTACATTATTGATTGTTTAATTTCATTTAATTTTGATGTTTTATATATATATATATATATATATTTATTTATTTATTTAATTTAGGACATAAATTACCATTCTTTTTATCTCTTAAGTTTAATTTAGGACACTTTTACCTTTGTAAAATTTTAGTTTTTATTTGATCTAGAATGTTATATTTTTATCCTAGAATTTTGAGTTTAGTCTTTTGTTTTATCTTTAAATTTTAATATCTTATACTTTTACCTTCAACTTTTTTTATTAATGCTCACTTACATATTTAACGTTAACTTTCAGAAAATTAATTTAAAATGATAATGATTTGAATTTTTCTAAGGAAGATTTTCAAAAAAAAAAAAAAAAAAAAAAAAAAAAAAAGAGAAGATATTCACGAAAATACAAAATTTAATTCTAGTTGTGATAGACATTGACAATGTCTGTCCTGTCTCTTATACACATCTAGATGTGTATAAGAGACAGGATAGAAACTAATACAAGTCTATTATTGATAGAGTTAATAGAAGTATATCAGTGTATACTAGTGTTTTTTTTTTTTTTTGTTATTTTTATAAATAGTTTGACATTTTTTCTATGTGAAAATTTCTCTTTTTTTAATTAATTTTATTGGTCATAAAAAAATCAATGAAAATTAATTTAATTATGATCGTTTTAAATTAATTAATTGTCAATAATATCTTAGACAAATAGTGAGTATCTAGTGAAAAATCAAAGTTACGAGTATAAATCTTGAAACCCTCCAAATTGAAACAAAACTCAAGAGTAAAAAGAAAAGGTAACATTTTAAAACTTACCAACCAAATAGAAATTATACCTAAAATTCTAAAGTTGAACCCAAAATCTAGAGACCGAGAAATTATTTTTCTCTTTAATATATTGTTTTGTTGCTTCTCCTAAATATTATAGATTTGTTGTTATTGTGTGTGAAATTGTAGCTGTCAAGGGACACAACACAAAGAAAATTAGACACTGGAATTCTTTGACCACACACACCACAACAACATTATATAAAATTAAGTAAACCTTAAAGTCAATTTAACGCGATTTTATGGTTCTGACTAAACAAAATAATAATAATAATCATTCCAACTTTATTGTTAATTTGTGATGAATTTTTCTCCCAATGTGCTAGATTGTCATCTATGCTACGTCATTGAAGTGTTGGTGATAGCGTAGTATGGTTTCTTTATTCATTCAATTTTCTTTTATTTTTAATTGATATTTTCTCATTCTGCTGGGTGCTTCATTATTCTTAATAAAATATTATTAAATACAATAATATAAGAAAAATAAATAAATTCCTCTTTTAAGATTTTTATCAATATTATTATTTTTAATTATTATGTAAATTTAACAGATTTTATTTGGGTACGTATTTCTTCCAATTTCCTTTCATTCAAGCTATTTGGACACTAAATTGGAGGTCAATAGGCTGCTTTGATTATCAGATGATGGACGAAGCCCGGTTGCAGTGGGCTCTTTATTACTCGGCCCACAATATAATTGAAGCATATTAGTTGGGCCGTAGCCCAACTTGAACAGCAGCAATTTTAAGGAACAAGATACCTCAATTACGCTTGAAAATATCTGCCCTTAAAAGGGATAGAATCAACTTATGAAGCACAGACATGGATACATATGTGAGATATGGATACAATAGGATACAACGCTATGTCATTTTTAAATATAGGATATAGGTAAATTTAACATAATGACAATAGTACAAGATACAATACAAACAATGAAATACAATATAAAAAGCAATATAAGAGATATTGAAGTATAATGGTCAATAGAATGCAATAGAAAAGAGACTTAGGTTGATCAAGGAAGAAGAACAAGATTAGAGGGAGAAGTATGAAGATAAATGAAGAACTTCTTAGTCGAAATACTAAAGATATTCAAGTGAGTTATATTTTTGTAGAACTTTGTGGGAACTCAAACGTGAAGGTGAAGATTAGATGTTTCTAGAGTTTAGTCGTTTATTTATTTATTTATTTTTGGATTGGGACCGTGAGTTTTTTATATGGGCTACTTGGTTTTGAGTTGGGAAATATTAGATGAATTGCTTATCTTTTCTGCAAAAAAAGGTCCCGCGTAAAAACAGATACGTCCAATCGCGTGTAAGATACGTACTTGGAAAGTATAGAGGAGTATCGTAATTTGATACGTACTTTTTACCTCACATAACTTATATGTACTTCATAGGAACCAACATATATTTGTTAACTTATTTATTTCATGAAAAATTTACTTCTTTTCTTTTCCTTACATACATTTTTGATACATGAGATTTTAATTTAGTATGTATTTAGTTGTTTAATAGCATTTGAGTAAGGAGGTTAAATAGATTGATATTGTATTTTAAAAGATAAAACAAGCTCTTCCGAGAAAAATTAGAAAAAAAAACCTGTTTTTGGTCGTCATGTGGATGCATAGGTGGGAAAAATGAATTCATAATATATGACCAACAGACCATACGGAGGGAAATGGTGAGAGGAACGTCTAATTATGTTCGACTGCACCATCTGTTGTTCTAAGAATACATGTAGAAGGTCAAGTTTATCTTAGGTGAAAGGTAATCTATCTATAGTAATGTAAAAAGTGGACTCCAATTTGTTATTTTTGTTGTTGTTTATATGTTGTAAGGCCCACTTCAAATCTATAATCAAATCATACAAACTTGAGGAATGGAATGTACTATTCGGTCACATTTATTATTATATTATCTTTACTGTTATCATTAAGGTCAAGCAGTTACGGTAACAATAACGATAACAGTAAGATATGAAATATTCACAATTCTAGGTAAATGTAATAAAAAATAATCCAATTATGTTTGCAATTCAAATCTATTATGATTCATTCACTAATGAAATCTCATTATAATTTCACCAATTTTCATTATGATCTAGTAAAACATGACCTAATTGATAATGTGAGTGAGCGGGATTGTATGGGGGAAGGAAACCATTTTTACGAGATGGCATTCTTGAACTATAATTTAAAAATGTAATTTTTACCTTAGTTTTAGAACTACAATTTATGCAAACTATTTAAATAGTGAACCCAAAACTTATGCTCATGTCGGGTGGTTAACAAATCTCATGCATGTCCATGATGTCAAATGAACATTTGCCCAACTTTATTGGGGATTTAAATTAAAATACCATCGTGGTTTTAAAATTTTAGATTTCATTTTATTTTAACTTAGAGGTCTTTTTAAATATAAAAATATTTATATTTTATAACAAAAATTTGTAAAAGTATAAAACATTTTTAGAATTTTTTTTTTTTTTGTTAGAAAGTATAAATATTTTTTGAATTTTTCTATTTATAAGAATTTTTCTGTTTTTTTTAAATGTCTAAATTTAATGTTTTATACTTTCAATAAATTTTAAAATTAGTACTAAGTCATACAAGTTCACCTTTTATCATTAAATAAAATGGGTTAAATGTTAATAATAATTGATAGTGTGTATGGTAGACATAGTATTTGGTCCGGCTTGATATTTAGAAATTTTATTTTTTCTTTTTTTTTTTCGGTTAATGGTGTAACATCCTAATTTTTTTATTTTGTAATTAAGTTTTTTTTATTGTTGGCTACTTGGATAAATTATATGAGATTTATGTTTTTGGGCTAAGCTAAAATATGATTTAATTATTTGGAATTAATTGAGTTTTATTTTGGCTTATATTTTGGGAGATTTGATTATCTATGGAGATAATTAAATATGTATATTAGATTTTTTTTTAAAAAAAGAAAAGGAAAAAATATATATAAATATATATATATATTTTTTGGGAGATAATTAAGGAATTTGTTTTTTTAAGGAAAAGGAAGAGTTTAATTTGGTATATATATTTATGGAAAGGGATAAGGAAGAATGAAACAAAAAAAAAAAGAAAAAAAAAGAAAAGAAAATTAAATTTACTTCTCTCTCCTCAACCCACACGCACCAATGTCGTTGGATCTCCTTGCAAGCGCCACCGCAAGCAGTGCCTGTTGTTCCGTCGCCGCCACCGTGGGTCCCAGCCGCAGCTATGAGTTCGTCGCTGCCGCCGTGAGCTCCTCGCCGCAAGTACACCGCCTCCTTGCCGTTCCGTCGTCACTGCCTTTTTTAGATTTAGGATTTGGATTTCGAGGTGTTGCTAATAAAGAAAGGACCATTCTCTACATCGAAGAGTTTTAGTTTGGGTAAGTTTTGTGTCTGTTGGTTATTCTTTTGGATTGAGAGGAATAGTGGAAAAAAAAATAAGTTATTGATTTTGGAATTAATTCTTGATCAGATTGGCTACTTGAATCAAGTTTTGGAATTTGTCTTGGATCAAGCCACAACTTTGAGTTGATTCAAGTTTTCCGAAGGTTTTAAGGAATTATTTGTGTGGACTTTTTTGACCAAGTTGAGGTAAGTGATACTATTACTGGTGCCTTCGTGCCAGGCGATCTAGATTAGACTTATCAAGTTACTTGGTTGACTCTGGAGCATGAATTTTGTTTGACAATATGTTTTGCTAGTTGCATGGTAGTTACAAGTATTATGAGCATGTTAAAACTTCTAATCAGTACTGATATTATGTATGTGATGCATGAATAGACCAGCAGAGCGATTTATTGTCTTGCCTTGACGCGTGTTATTATTATGTTTGACGGTGTGCCTACGGGCCGCTAGACATGCGTGAAACGATAGGTTAACGTTCATGTTATTATCATGTTTATCGGTGTGCATACGGGCCGCTAGACATGCGTGAGCCGACAGGTTTACGTTCATGTTACTTTTATTTTCATGTTTCATGTTTTGACGGTATGCCAACAGGCCGCTAGACATGCATGGGTCGACGGGTTCACGTTCATGTTATTATCATATTTGACAATGTGCCTACAGGTCGCTAGACATGCGTTTCAAGGCAAGATAGTACGTCTTTTGGTTTTCCTTTCATCATCAAAAACTGATGTAACTGTATGAGCCACGGGCGATTTTTTCTTTACTCATGGATGCATAGTCTGATCCCGGTAATAGGATCACTTACTGAGTATTTTATACTCAACCTTTATCCTTATTTTTTTTTTAGGTAAGGGCAAGGACACTCGGGCGATTGACAAGAGGAATCTGTGACAGTGCCAAAGGAACCAGAATTCGCTTCCACATTTGACTGTTTATATTTTCACATGTTTTGTTTTTATCCATTCATGGATTTATCATAATTTAATTAATTAATTTATCTATCTATTTATTCATTTTTTTTATAAATTGTTTCTTGTTAAAAAAGATGCCCGGGTTGAAGGATTTAAGATTTTGAGATATGTTAGAACATTTTTTTTATAGACTTAATGCAGTTTAAGATTATGATTATTTTCTTTAATTTACTTTATTTTCTTCAATGAGAATATTTATGCATGTAGCAGTAGCGATCCCTTTTTAGTAGTCCTAGAAAGTGGGGTGTTACAGTTGGTATCAGAGCCCGTGTTTGGGATTCTGTAGACTGACTTATTATGTAAGTCCAGATTGTTCCTTTGGCAAAATGGATTCTTCGTCGTCGCAGGTATGTCCTTTATGAAAGTATTTAGAATAATACTGCATCTGAGTTAATAGCATTTATGATTGCAATTGATGTGTTTTGTGCTAGTAAGGAAAGTAGCTTAAGGGTGGTGCGAATAACTTTCAGGAAAATGGTTCGTGTTAGGGGAACATAGGGTTACCGGAAGGGGGCGTGTTCCCATAGAGCAGAATCCGTCAGTTCTAGATCAAGATCCTTATGATGAGGATCCACAAGTTCAAGATGCACAAGTTCAGGACCCTCCGGTACCAGAGGATTTCTTGCCACCTAGGGGCCTCTCAGGGTCAGGGTGGCCGCGAACCCGAACACAAAGTAGAGCTCAGCACACGGCCATGCCCCCACAGACGCAACCCACCCCTGTCGCTCCAGCAGAAGTTACCGATTGGGCAGCCACTATTGGGGAAGTAGTTACATCAATTGTGTTGGGTAAGGTAAAGGACATGTTGGACGAATGACTTGCTCAATTTGCCCAGTACCATTAGACACCACCACCACAGGATCAGGTGCCACAAGTCCAGACTCAAAACATGATCCAGAACCAAAGCATGTCGGGCCTTTCAGTGGAGGCCAAACATTTGTGAGATTTTAGGAAGTATTACCCCATCACCTTCAATGGGTCACTAAAGGACCCTACCAACACAGAATTATGGATATCCTCGATTGAAACGATTTTTCGTTATATGAAATGCCCAGAAGACCAGAAGGTGCAGTGTGCCGTTTTTATGCTTACCGACAAGGCTCGCATCTGGTGGCCGTCGACAGAAAGGATGTTGGGTGTAGAAGAGGATCCAGAGACTTGGGAGCAGTTTAAGGAGAACTTTTACGCAAAGTATTTCTCTGCCAACCTGAGGTACAATAAGTAGAGGGAGTTCTTGGAGCTGAGGCAGGGACACAGGTCAGTGGAGAAGTATGACCAGGAGTTTGACACCTTATCCTGTTTTGCCCCAAAGTTGGTCGCCACGGAAGCCATGAGCGCAGAAAGGTTCGTTTAAGGCCTAAAAGACAGTATACGACGTATCATGCGAGCATTCAAACCAACCACTCATGTTGAAGCACTTCGTTTGGTAGCCGAGATGGACCCACAGTCAGGAGATGAGTTTTCACGAGTATTCGGGGCGGGACCTTCCTCAAGTCAAAAGAGGAAGGTAGATCAGAAGGCTTTCAAGCCTCACCCCTATTAGAAGGTTCAAGGTTCAGACAGATCGCTTCGTCATTTTAGGCAGCAGGCTGCCGAGACTGGTACGGTGGAGAGGATGCGA
>NC_052359.1:57572618-57760424 GCF_009727055.1 Benincasa hispida
ATTCCAGGGAAGTCTACATATTCAGTGAGTAGGTGGGCCCAGTTGTATATGAAAGAAGTGGTAAGATTGCACGGGGTACCAGTGTCCATCGTGTCTGATAGGGACCCTCGATTTACCTCCAACTTTTGGAAGAGCCTTCAGGCAGCATTGGGTACACGTTTGGATTTCAGTACGACTTTTCATCCACAAACTGAGCGTTTAAACCAGACCCTGGAGGATATGTTACGTGCTTGTGCACTAAAGTTTGCAGGGAGTTGGGACTCTCACCTGCATTTGATAGAGTTTGCCTATAATAATAGTTATCAGGTAACCATTGGTATGTCACCGTTTGAAGCCCTTTATGGGAAGAGTTGTAGGTCACCCGTATGCTGGGATGAGGTTGGTGAGCGAAAATTACTAGGACCTGAGTTAGTACAAACCACGAATGAGGCAATACAGAAGATTAGGGCTCGAATGTTGATGGCTCAAAGCAGGCAGAAGAGTGGAAAGGTGTTTCTGAAAGTGGCACCTATGAAGGGAGTGTTGAGTTTTGGCAAGAAGGATAAGTTGAACCCTCGTTTCATCGGGCCATTTAAGATCTTGGAGCGGGTTGGCCTTGTAGCGTACCGACTGGCCTTACCCCCATCTCTTTCTGCAGTTCACAATGTTTTTCATGTTTCCATGTTGAGGAAGTACATAGTAAACTCATCTCATTTTGTGGATTATAAGCCTTTGCATTTAAATGAGAACCTGAGCTACGAAGAAGAGCCCATTCGAATCATGGCTAGGGAAGTGAAAGTTTTGCACAACAAGAAGATAGCTTTGGTAAAGGTTCTTTGGCGAAATCACCAGTTCGAGGAAGCAACGTGAAAACGCGAGGATGACATGAGGATGCATTATCCCGAGCTTTTTCAGGATTAGAACTTTCGAGGACGAAAGTTTCTTAAGGGGGTAGAATGTAACATCCTGATTTTTTTATTTTGTAATTAAGTTTTTTTTTTATTGTTGGCTACTTGGATAAATTATATGAAATTTATGTTTTTGGGCTAAGCTAAAATATGATTTAATTATTTGAAATTAATTGAGTTATATTTTGGCTTATATTTTGGGAGATTTGGTTATCTATACAGATATTTAAATGTGTATATTAGATTTTTTTTTTTTAAAGAAAAAGATATATATATATATATATATATATATATTGGGAGATAATTAAGGAATTTGTTTTTTTTAAGGGAAAAGGAAGAGTTTAATTTGGTTATATATATTTATGGAAAGGGATAAAGGAATGAAAAAAAGAAAAGAAAATTAAATTTACTTCTCTCTCCTCAACCCACACGTACGCAACCCTTTTTCCTTCTCTTCTTCTTCTTCTTTACCTTCCAGCCGCCGCCATCCGCCTTCTAGCCGCCAGCCTTGCCATTTTGGCACCGCTGCAAGCAACGTCGCTGGATCTCCTCGCAAGCAGTGCCTCGCTGTTCCACGCCGCTGCCGTGAGCTCCTCGCCGCGAGTAGCGCCGCCTCCTTGCCGTTTCGTTCGCCGTCACTGCCTTTTTGAGATTTGGGATTTGGATTTCGAGGAGTTGCTAACAAAGAAAGGACCATTCTCTACATCGAAGAGTTTTAGTTTGGGTAAGTTTTGTGTCAGTTGGTTGATTATTCTTTTGGATTAAGAGTAATAGTGGAAAAAAAATAAGTTATTGATTTTGGAATTAATTCTTGATCAGATTGGCTACTTGAATCAAGTTTTGGAATTTGTCTTGGATCAAGCCACAACTTTGGGTTGATTCAAGTTTTCCAAAGGTTTTAAGGAATTATTTGGGTAGACTTTTATGACCAAGTTGAGGTAAGTGATACTATTACTAGTGCCTTCGTGCCAGGCGATCTAGATTAGACCTATCAAGTTACTTGGTTTATTTTGGAGCATGATTTTTATTTGACAATATGTTTTGCTAGTTGCATGGTAGTTATAAGTATTATGAGCATGTTAAAACTTCTAATCAGTACTGATATTATGTATGTGATGCATGTATAGACTAGTAGAGCGATTTATTGTCTTGCCTTGACGCGTGTTATTATTATGTTTGATGGTGTGCCTACGGCCCGCTAGACATGCGTAAACCGACAGGTTAACGTTCATGTTATTATCATGTTTGACGATGTACCTACGGGTCGCTAGACATGTGTGAACCGACAGGTTTACGTTTATGTTACTTTTATTTTCATGTTTCATGTTTTGACGGTGTGCCTACGGGCCGCTAGACATGCGTGAACTGACAGGTTAACGTTCATTTTATTATTATGTTTGACGGTGTGCCTACGGGCCGCTAGACATGCGTGGGTGGACGGGTTCACGTTCATGTTATTATCATGTTTGATGGTGTGCCTACGAGACGCTAGACATGCATTTCAAGGCAAGATAGTACGTTTTTTTATTTTCCTTTCATCATAAAAAACTAATGTAACTATATGAGCCACAAGCTATTTTTTCTTTGCTTGTGGATACATAGTCTGATCCCAGTAATGAGATCATTTACTGACTATTTTTTACTCAATCTTTTTTCTTATTTTTTTTTTTCAGGTAAGGCTAAGGACACTCGAGCAACTGACAAGAGGAATCCATGACAGTGCCAAAGGAACCAGAATCCGTGGCAACTGACAAGAGGACCATGTATCACAAATTTATACATGATTATTGTCCTAATTGCCACAAGTTCTATTAATAGTGAGCTTTTGTGGTCTTTGAAAAGAGGTGAAAAAGATTTGTGAGAGATCCAAAGTTTGGGAGAAAATTTCTATTTTCATATATTTACATAATTTCTTATATTTCTTATATTTTGTTTTATTTAATTTATCATTATTTAATTTATTTATTATTATCTTATATTTTCTCCATGTTTGTATTTTAGTTGTGCTCCATTTTGCTCCTCAATTTTATAACATGTTATCAGCACAAGCTCGTATAATTTTCTCCGTTAAAGGTAGGTCCTAAAGGTATGTTGGTTTTTTTCTCTTCGTTATAATTAATAAATTAAATGTTGTTTTGCATGTTTGGTCCATATTAAATCTCTAACATAAATATAATATTTTGTAATGATGTTACTATGAAAAATATCACAAAATTAGAATTTTTAGCATTTTTTATTAATGGTAATAGTTATTTGTCATTGGTGCTTAATGTCAAAATACACCTATATGCCATAAAAATGTGATCATCAGAAAACAACTTTTTTTCTTAAGACTTGTCATAAATGAATACAGTTGAGGCTCCAAAATTTTAAATCAATATGTTAGACATTTTTCTACATTTCGGATATGCTCCTATAGTAGTAATATTCAGAGAAATATTTTAAAAGTATTCTACACTCACTTGATATCTTCTCGTGGCTGAATGAAATAACAAGTTATTGATTAAAAAAAAATTATGAATCTCAGCCAACTAGAGCAACAACATTCCCTAAAGTGAATGCTGTGAATTTTAATAATCGTGGATTAAAAATCAACGATCTTGACCAATTGAAACAACCCATTCTCTGAAGTGAATGCTGTGAATTTTAATAATCGTGGTCGAAATCGTGGTCATGGTCGAGATCGTGATTGTGGCAGGGGAAGAAATAATTATTATTTTCATGATGGTCATTCTAATCATTAAATTAAAAAAAAAAAAACATACAGAATGATGATCCACAAAGAAAAAGCTCTACAGATAAGAGTTCAAAAAGTGTTGAATAAATACTTTCAACGTGGAATGAATTGCACATTGGTCTGTACTTGTTGCAAATTTCGCATACTAGGATACATGAGATATTTGACCTATCAAATATAAAAAATTTGGATGTAGCACATTTTTTCAAATCTTCTGAAGAGAAAATTGGCACAATTGATGGTATAACAAGCGTATCTTTTAAGTTTGAGAATAGTTAGTTTTAATATTGTTACTTTTTTTTTTTTTTTGTTTTTTTTTCTATTTCATGTTTTTTTTTTTTATTAATGTTAACTTTTGTATATTCCAAGTGTTGTTTTTCTTATTGTAATTATTTTTTTATTGAAGAAAGATTTATCATTTTCATATGTTGGGTGATTAAAAAATGAGCAAAGAAGATCTATGTTGGGCAGACAGTGCAACTACACATACAATACTTACAAATAATTTTCCAAACTGACAATGTTGGAAGGAAAAGTCAATATAATATCAAGTTCTGCAAACCTAATTGAGTGGTTTGGAAAAGAAAATATTATTTTTACTAGAGGAACAAAATTTATAATTGACAATGCATTGTTCTCTAGTCAATCAAAGAGAAATCTACTTAGTATGGAGTATCTTTATATTATATCTACCGTCTCATATAAAAAATGTATACTAGAAGAGTTGTCTGCTTTATCTTCTGGATTATATATTATACTCATATACGAGTAATTAAAACATATGCAACAATAAACTTGAAGTTTATGAATCCAGATATATTTGCTATTTGGCATGACAGATTAGGTCATCTAGGATCTATAATAGTGAGAAGAATTATTGAGAATTCAAATACCCATTAAAGAGTCAGAAGATTCTTTAATTTAATAAATTATCGTGTAATACTTGCTCTTAAGGCAAATTAATAATTAGACTATCACCAGCTAAAGTGGAGACTGAATCGTCTACATTTTTAGAACGAATTAATGGTGATAGATGTGAACCTAATAACCCACCAAGTGGAACATTGAAATATTTTATGGTAGTAATAGACACATCCAGTAGATGGTCACACGTGTGCTTATTATCAAGTCGAAATCTTGTATTTGCAAGATTACTTGCTCAAATAATTAAGTTAAGAGCACAATTTCTTGATTATACAATTAAGACCATTTGTCCTAATAATACTAGTGAATTTGCATCCCAAGCTTTTGATAATTAATATGTCAATTGGGATAAGTGTTGAACATCTTGTAGCTCATGTTCATATATAAAATGGTTTAGTAGAATCATTCATAAAATGTTTGCAGTTAATTGCTAGATCATTGTTTATGAGAGCTAAGCTTCCTACATATGTATGGGAGCATGCTATTTTGCATGCAACGACACTTGTATGCATTAGACTAGTAACTTATCATAAGTACTCATCATTACAATTAGCCTATGGCTATGAGCCAAATATTTCCCATTTGAGAATTTTTTGATATGCAGTATATGTTCCAATAACTCCACCATAACGTACTAAAATGGGTTCTCAAAAGAGATTAGGAATATATGTTGGATATGATTCCCCATCAATTATTAAATATTTTGAACCCGTGATATATTTAATGCATGATTTGCTGATTGTCATTTTAATGAGACAAATTTTCCAACATTAGAGCGAGAAATTAAGAAGCTGGAAAAAGAAATTACATGGAATGTATCGATAGTGTCTCATTTAGATCCCCGTACATATCAATGTGAACTTGAAGTTTAGAATATAATTCATTTGTAGAATATAGCAAATCAGTTATCAGATGCATTTACAGATGCAAAGAAAGCAGCTAAATCACATATACTAGCAATAAATGTTCCATCGAAAATTGATATCCCAATACAGTAAGTTGTCACTAATGAGTCTGGAATACGCCAAAAACATGATAGATTAGTGGGTTCCAAAGATAAAAATCCTTGAAAAAGAAAAATAATTAATAGTCAAGACGACTTAGTTGGGGATGTAAATACCCATGAAGAAAACCTTGACATGACTAGTGAAGAAGGTGTAATATCTAAAGATAATAATGAGATTTCAATCAACTATGTCATGACAGGAAAAAAAAAGAAACTGAACTGATGTAGTTATTGACAACATTTTTGCATATAATGTTGTTCTTGATATTATATCCGAAAATGAGGACCCAGAACCAAAATCTATCGAAAAAATATTGACATAAAAAAGATTTTCTTCAGTGGAAAGAAGCAATCGAGACATAATTAAACTCACTTTCTAAATGCTAAGTTTTTCGACCAGTAGTCCAAACACTAGAAGGTGTCAAACCTTTGGGACACAAATTGATATTTGTGAGGAAAAGAAATGAAAATAATAAGGTTACAAGATATAAAGCAAGAATAGTTGCACATGATTTTTCACAAAGACCTGATATTGATTATGAGGAGATGTATTCTCCGGTGATAAATGCAGTTACATTAAGATATTTAATTGGTCTGACTGTGTATAAAATTCTGGACATGCATTTTATGGATGTAGTCACGACATACTTATATGGATCCCTTGATAATGATATTTATATAAGAACCCCAAAAGAATTTAAGATATCTAAAACATATAAATCATATTCCTAAGAATTCGTACTTTTATAAAGAAATCACAGTCATGATTTACTATTATAACGATAAATGTTGATGATTTGAATATAATTGGAACTTCTAAAGAGTTTTCAAAAGCAATAGAATATCTTAAGAAAGAATTTGAGATGAAAGATCTCGAAAAAACAAATTTTGCCTTAGTTTGCAAATTGAGCATTTGGCAGATGATATATTTATTCATTAGTCAATTTATATAGGAAAAATTTTGAAAAGATTTTATATGGACAAAATACATCCATTGAACATTCCAACGGAACTTCGTTCACTAAATGTGAAGAATGATATATTTCGACCTCGAGATAATAATGAAGAACTTCTTGGTCCTGAAGTATCATATCTTGTTGCAATTGGTGCACTTATGTATCTTACTAATAATACAAGACCAGATATTGCATTTTCAGTAAATTTATTAGCAAGATGTAGTTCTTCTCCACAAAAAGATATTAGAACGGAATTAAGCATATACTCCTTTATCTACGAGGAACGATCAATATTTTGTTTTATTCAAATAAATCAAATTTTAATCTAGTTGGTTATGCAGATTTTGAATATTTATTTGATCCACAAAGCTAGATCTCAAACAGGTTAGTTGTTCACATATGGAGAAACTGCTATATCATTGGCGATAAGTAAAAAAGGCCATAATGGCTACTTCATCAATCATGTTGAAATTCTTGCAATTCACGAGGCAAGTCAAGAATGTGTATGGCTAAGATCAATGACTCAGCACATTCATGGAACATGTAGTTTGTCTCTTAAAAAAGAATCTTAATTTAACCTAGTTTTACAATTCATGTAATTTGTTTTAAATATGTTACTTTTTCATATCAAAATTGTATTTACTTCTTCCTATTTAAGGGTATTTGAGCCAGGAAGTTGGGGGAGTAGGACCTAGTAATTAAGTGTGGGGTTATGAATACTACTCATTGTTTGGCCTACGAATTTCACGAGTGCCAAAACTAAAAAAATATCATTCATACCTTATTTACTTTTTACATTATGGATCACAGAATCCCTAAAAAAATATCACCTCAATGTTAAAACTTAATTCTTAAGAAAACCTCATTTTCCATTACATATGCTTTTGTTGAACTTCTCAATAATAACGCGCCCTTTCTCTTTTTAGACATTAGTTGCTTAGCTAAACTTTCATTCTTTAGTGGAAAATGAACTTTTTGGAACAAAACTTCAATTGAAAATCCAAGAAGTATTTGTATGATATAACAATTTTTTTTAGGACATCACCTCCATTAGAGTTTCTTTTATAATACCTCCATAGGTGGATATTATCTAAATATACGCAAGACTCAAAAGGGAATGACAAAGAAAGTCATTTCCCACTACTCCAAAATATTGAATTTGTTAACATATCTAGATGCCATTTTCTTAAAGACTATTTTTTTTTTTTTTGGAACTACACTATTTTTCTAGCAAATTTAAGTTTTATGTATATTTATAACAAATTTTAAAAATTACAATATTAGAGAGGAAATTTAAAAAAATTAAAAAAAAAATAAAAACTCTATAACTGAGTCCATAATTGAGTGCACAACCTTTTTCCATTTGGATGTTGGCAAGTAGTGGTTGAGTGAGATGTAAGGTTAATGGTGGGAAATAGTGTGTTCTCAACTTTAGTTCTTCTTTCTCAATGGATGCTCTGATTTGAAAGAAAGGTTTGGTGGTGGCTGCAATTTGGAGAGAGATTTGGTGATAAGGAAGAGTGTGTAGACCGTTTATATAGATAACTGTGCTTAATATTTACGAAGATGTTTTACATAATGTTATAGTAATGTCCTTCCAATTATTGATTAAGTATAATTAATTAATTTAATATATTCTAAACTTATATAACATATCTCTTATAAATTTGAATTTCTTTATAAATTAATATTGTTTATATTGTTTTATATTTTATTTAATTTTTTTTATAAAATAAATATTAATTTGAATTTGAATTTGAATTTGAATATCTTGGTTGAGAGAGGACATCCTTATAGAAGGCATCTAAAACTCTCGAGATGTCTTTCATAAGGGTTTCCTAAGATGCCCTAGAATATTTAGATGCCAAGGCATCTTAAATTAACACGACACAAATTCTATATTTAGATACAAGGCATCTTACATTGACATGACAAAAACAAGAATTTTAGATGCATGTGAAACAAAAGATCCTAGGCTTAGGGGTGTACATAGTCCAGGTTGGGCCGGGTTGGAAGATTTTTGTAGACCAACCTAAAAATCGGGTTGGCTAATAATGAACCCTATTAGTTCTTTTTTTAGAGGGTCAACCCAACCCAACCCAGCCCAAAATTTTTTAGTTGGGCCAGGTTGGGTCACCGATTTCTTTTTTTAAAAAAGATTTGACTGTTTTTTCTTAACTTTAAATGGCGTAATCCGAGACCCAACCCGAATATAATATTTTTTAACATTTTTAACCCAATCCAACCCTTGCGGTTTGGGTTGGGTAGTCCGGGTTGATTGGGTTACGAGTTTTTTAACAACCCTACCTAGGTTTTTGGATGGCAGTTAAAACAAACATGCAAAATCCATGTTTATTTTATTATAGTTTTCAATATTTGCCTAGAAATAAACTATTTTCAGGGATCCTATTTTTCTATAGACAATGGTTTTTCTTTTCATTTTAAAAAGGTGAGTTTTCTCTTTTTCCCCTTCTTCTCATTTTCATTTTGAATATAGTTAATTAATGGATTGATATTAATTTTTAAAAATCTATATAAATATTTATTTTAGTAAATCAATAATAATCTATTAAAATATTTACTCAATTTATTTTTATAATAAACTTTATTTAAATGAATGTAATTATTTATTTACAAAAAAAATATTAATTAATTACCTAACAATATCTTAAATATTCATTACTAAACTAGGATTAATCAAATTTAGTTGGTAAAAAAATCATTTTTCAATAATAATAATTAATTACTTATTATTTTCTATAATCAAACAATTATTTGTTGTGATTAATTTTAATTTGATCCTTCACTATAAATATATGATCATAATTAATAATTTATAATCAGTTATTTACTTATTGTGATTAATTTTTATTACTGCATTCATTGGCGGAGCCACATAAAGGTTAGGGGTATGTGTCATTCTCAACTTATTGCATTTTAAATATAAAATTTAAGTAATATATATGGTGCAGTGGTGGTGGGGTGCATTGTGGACAAGGGCATGGGTGTGAATCCTCCTTACACATTTTAATTTATGTTTTTTTCAACATAAATTTTCACTCTCAAATCTCGACAACATTATATTGAAAAAGTATTATTAACTTTTTTTTTCCTAATTTTTAGTTTATATTACTTAGAACATATTTATTTTAATTAATTTCAAAGGTAAGCAACAAGACAATTTTCTCGTTTCTCGTCAGGATATACGTAACATTCATAAGTAAGTTTCAAAATTTTCTCAATTTTTTTTTTAAATTTTCATACTTTTAAATCTATGTAATAAATCATAATATTTTTATTGATAATACTTTTGTAGGGTTTATATCAATATGAAGAGATATTTTTTAAAAAAAGTAACAATAAAAACTACATAATCATCATCTTCAAAAGGAAAATATACCTCTGGTTTTAATTAGGAGAACTACCTGCAGATCGTAGTCTAAGAACTAAAATTTCTAAATATAATGATAATATTTAAGATCAAGTTCTTATAGCATATTTACAATAATGTCCTTATCAACATCATAATCATATTTTTCAATTCAAGAAATTTGTATCAATTTCAAAACATGAAAACTTGTAGAGGCAGTTGCAATATGTATTGAATTAGTTAATTTATGGAGCTATGAATAGTGGTGTTCGTGGGTTGGGTCGGGTTGGGTCGAAAGACTTTTTAGACACAACTCAATTGTTCAGGTTGTAAATTTCTTCAATCCTAATAACCCTTATTAAAAAATAACCCAACCTAACCCAACCATGAAATATTTGGGTTGGGTTGGGTTGGTTCGGGTTAATCGGGTTATTTGTTTAAAATTTTGTTCTAAAAAGAAAGAAAAAGTAAATATGTAAAAATCTAATTTAATTATTTTCATGTATTGAATTAAGATTAAATACTCAATTTCAATTTATATAGTGAAAATTTTCTTTCTAAAGTGTAAAGAAACTACTTTTAAGAGTTCTTAAAAAAATAAAAATTATCAACAAAATATTAGAACTAAAATAAAATTAAAAATCAATGATATATCAATATTATATATATATATATATATATATATATATATAATTATGTTATAAGTTACAAAAAAAAAAATTATTTTAAAGTTATAATAAATTTATGTTGGTTCGGGTTGGTTTAGGTTAAATTATGTGAACCATGAACCAATACAACCCATAATTTTCATTTATTTGAACCCAACCAACCAAAATGAGTTGATAACCCAACCCAAACCATATGGGTTGGTTGGTTTGGTTTGATCGATTTTTTTCGGATCATCAATATTTTTTTTACATCCCTAATGAATATTTTTTTACAATTTTTTAATTACATAGTACCCCTATAAAAAAAATTAGTATTCTTTATTAATATTATTTATTAAATTATTATATATTATCTCATTTTTTCACTTTTATATAGTTTTATTAAAATATATATTCTGATATATTTAATTAAAATTAATTTATTAATGTTGAACTTAAATGTTAAAAATGATTAAATATTTGATTATAATTAACATTTCATTCATTAACTATAAGAAAAAATACCTTTTTAGTCCCTAAATTTTAAGAATAGTTGCATCTACTTAAAGTTCTAATTTGGTCAATTTAGTCCCTAGTTTAAAAACAAAAGATTTAAAGGTCCTATTACATTAATTAATTAATATTATTTTAAAACATATTTAATTTTTTTTTTTTTTTTTTTGGTAAAAATAAATAATCTTTTCTCTCTCTTTTCTCCTCCTCTACCCCATCCCCTCCCTTCTTTTTCATCTTCATTCTTCACTCCCAATCCATCAGATTTTTTTGTTTTCCCGAAGATGGTGTGGTGTTTTTTATTTGCCTTTACTTTGAAACATTAACTTTTTTATGAGTTGAATACAATGAGTCTCTTAGGTGAACATAGGATTAGCTTAAGCTACAGACGAGTGAGACAATTATTTAAGATCCTCATTTTAGAAAGTCTCATAATTCGTGTAATATATATATATAATATATATATATTTACAATATTGGTATCTATTTAATTTATTTTTGATGAAATTAAATTTAAAATATAAAATAATATATTTATTAATTTTCATAAAACTTTTCTTATGATATTGAAAATAGAAACTACTAAAAAAATCAATAATGAACGGGATCCTAAACTCTCTCAATTTTGATTAATGGCACTTCAAATTTATTAACCTTTTATCTTTTTATTCATAATTTCTTTCAAATTTTCATAAAGATCTCAACTATTAATATAACTCCCTCCAACTAGTAGATAATTATATGGTTAAAAATGAAGCATATAATCAAATAAACTTGAATGAAAAAAAAAAAAAAAGCTAGAGAGTTAAAAAAGAGAAAACAATGATGATATTAGTATTAATAATGAGACATATATGGTGCATTCTGAATATAATATATATTATTCAAGAAATTAGAAAAATATTGATTAAAATTATCTGACATATTGGTAGAAAAGGATCTCATTAGAGAAAGTCATTTAGTTTTTTCAAAAGATGGAAATTTTAGGTATTTTCTAAGATATTAAATTATATAAAATGGCAAATGTTTTCCCAAATATTAAAATTATATATAAAAAAAGTCATTTATTTTTTTAATTGAAAATATTAAGAGAAGTCTTGCAAAATGAAATTGATTGTCCTATTTATATATATTTTTTTAAAAAAAAAATAAATGGTTTTTCAAATACATATATTGCTTATTGAATATTATTAACAATACCATATGCTGAAGGAGCTTTTCAATATTAAAATTAATTAAATCTTATTTAAGGTCAACTATTAAATAGATTGGTCATGTTATCATTGAAAATGATATATTAATAAACTTAAATTATCAAAATTTAATATATAATTTTACATCTCAAAAAGTAAAAAAAATAATTTTTAGATAATATTTTCTACATGAAGGTTTCTCTATCAAAATTTTGTCTATGACCTCATATGATCTTAAGTCGCTCCTGGATAAACAAGTGTTGCCAATGTCACAAATTCTTCTTTTATTCTCTTCACCCTCGCAATCTCATCTTCCCAGTCTAATCAACATAAAAAAAATTTTGTCCCTTTTCTCTTTAACACAACCACCCAAAACAAAAACTCCCTTTTGATTTTTTCTCCATTGCTTGCAACAACTTCTTCTTTGAAATCTCTCCGTGGAAGAAGACAAAGAATCAAGTAAAATGATAAATTAATTACAATAGAAAAAAAAGAAGAAATCATCTAGGAAAAGAAAAATAACCATTGAGTTGGGAATTAAAGATGGAGAAGGTGAAAGAAGAAAGAGGAGAAAATTGCATAGAGGGCCTAAAATAAGAGGCTTAAATGAAATTTGGCCTCACTTTTGAAAACAAATGAAAAGTGATTTTTTGCTTATATCATCTATACATGAAATTACTACTTTAACCCTTATAGCCTTCTTCCTTCTCTTTCTTTTTTCAGATTTTTTTCCTTTTCTTTTTTTTTTTTAACGTTTCTTCTGTCTACTTCTTCTTCTGTCTTCTTTCTTCTGCCTTTCTTTTTCTTCTTCTTCTTCTTCTTTTTTTTTTTTTGGCTTTCTTTTCTTCTTGTTTCTATGTTTTTTTTCTGGAGGAAGAGAGAAGCAAGATTGAGATGAAGGAGAGAAAGAATCGAGATCAAGAAGCGTAATAGAATTTGAATTTAGGAGAGAGAAATGAGATTGAGATCAAGAGCGAAGAGAAATTGATATTGAGGAGAAGAAGCGAGATTTAGAGAGAGGAGAGAAAACGAGATTGAGATCAATAACGAAGAGTAATCGAGGAGAGAGAAGCGAGATTTAGGAGGAAGAAACAAGAAGAATTGACATGTAGTCTGATATGGATTAGGATCGAGGAATGGAAATCAGGAACGGGAAATTGGATTAAGAAGTGTGGAGTTGGAACATTGATCAAGATCAGAGATCGGTATAAGAGAATAGATAATGTGATCGAGAATCGAGGTTGGGATATCGAGGGCCAACCAAGCGCATCTTCATGCGCAATTGGGTAATTTCACAAGCGGCTGACATAAGCAAAGACCAAGTGATTTCTTCAATGTAGGTCATCTTTCACCCCAAAATGGGTCATCCATACAAAACCTTCAAGAACGAGATGGAATGGTGATGGAGGTAGGGAAGAGTGAGAAAAGATTTAATATGTTTTAATTGAAAAATAATTTAAAATAATATAAAATTACTCAATTAGTACCATACGACCATTTTAAAGATATTTTTCAAAACTAGGAGTTATATTCGACAAATTGAGATGCATACATCCTTAAAATCTCAGGCTAAAAAGGTATTTTTCTTGTATATATATTAATTGGTTGCTTTTAGTTATAGATTATTCAATTTTCAAATATCTATAATTAAAATTATTATTTGTTTTTAATTAATTTATTTTTATTGATATTTATATTTAATTAATTGATCTCTTAAATTTATATAAGATTCTCCTACTTAATTTCATAAATTAAATACCTATATAATTTTTGTTTCTAAAATTATGATACCATTTCTCATTCACAACCAAACACAATCATCTTCTCAGACATCTTATTGTCAGACATCCTATTCTCGGGTATCATGATTCCCGCACATCTATAAAACTTTAAATCAAACAACCCCTTAAGATTTAAAAGATTGATTTTGCAGTCGAAATATCGAGGTGTAATTTTTATGAAAATATCGATAAAATGTCACTATCAATGAAATTTTTTAGAAAAAAATATTCAAAAAACACAATTAAATTATTTAAATTAACAAATAAATATTTTATCCTTTTTAAACAAATTAAAAAGCTTATTAGTTATATTATATTCACATTAATGACATTTTTTTTTACTTTTTTTTGTTTTTTCATGAATTTTTGTACCATAAGATATAAATTTGATTCATCTCTAAGTTGATATTGAACCTATGAAATAATGAAAATATCGAGATGTCAATAAAAGTTTAATACCGTTGCATATACTAGGAGGGTATTTGTTTTAAGGATTAGGCTTGGGATGAGTTAGACATCCTAAGCTTAGCCCTTGTTTGGGATAAGGATTTAGAAAGCCGGGACTTTATACACTTTTTCTATGAGGTTGAATAGTAGGCACTAATTAAATCTATGGGTTGCATTTTTCTTTTCTAATTTAATTTTGGAAGTTTCCTAGGTGACTTTTGAACATCACATCCGACGATTGCCATGGGCCAATTCCGACCACCACCTCTGACAATCACCGTCAACCATCTCCAATCGCCACTTCCAATGACCCACGAACCTGCCGATGAACTTCTGACCATCGACTCTGGCCAAACTTTGATCGTCATCGACCAACTTTGACCACCACTTCCAACGACCACCACAACCACCTTTGGTGACCCTGCCGACAAACTTCGAGCCATCGACTCTAGCCAAACTTCAGCCGCCATTGACCAACTTTAGAAAACATTAATCAAAACCCTTTTAATATATAACAAATCAAACAAATTTATATATAAAAATACTTTTAAGAAAGAGTTATCAAACATATATATGCTTTTAAGAGTTTTTTAATAAAAAAAATGTTTAAATAAAAATGAATATTTGAAAAATAGTTTTTTCTAACCCATTTCAAACATGCGATTAAGTTACAATAATATTTTTTTAAAAATACACTTTCTCTTTCTTCAAATTTTTTCATTTGAAGTTATTATTATTATTATTTATTGAATTATCTTTTTTAATTCTCTTTCTTTTCTGCTTTGTTTATATATTTCCTTTATTTTAGGAGATTTCTTTTATTTTCTTCTATTTCTCCATAGCCGTAAATCGATCTCTACAAGAAACATCCCTTCTTTTCGTATGATTGTTATTGTTGTTGTATTATTATTATTATTATATATAGACACATTTCTATTAAAATTGAATAATAAGGAGGGCTAAAAAGTAAATTGAACTAGATTTTTGTGTAAAATAATAACTCATTAGACTACAATTGTGTAATTAAATATATTTATTTAAGTTATATGTGTAGAAAGCTCTAATTTAAATTAGTAAAAGTGACAAAAGTATATTATAAACATTTTATTTCAAAAGCTAGTAAATCAAATATCAAATTATTAAAATAATAAATTAAATAAAATTATAATTTTAGTCGAATATCTATTTCAAAATTTAAAAAATACTCTTCTAAATTTTTTAGATTATTTTAAACTTAACTATAAAATAATTAAGATGACAAATTTAAACTAATCTAAAATCCAACCACGGATTAAATATAAGAAAATATTTCACAAAATAAATATGCATTTTATTTCTAAACTTCCTAAAGCCTGCACTCGAAACACGGGTTTTTTAAACCCAAAGTTCCAAAGCCTGTACTCCAAACTTAAACCCAGACTACCTAAATTTTTCAGTCTAAATCCACTTAACATTCTCGAGCTTAACATTCTAAACTTCCGTCAAACGCCCCCCTAGAAATTTACCCAAATGTCCTCTAGAAATTTACCCCTTCATCAACTTAGCTTCCTCTTTTTATTCTCCTCCATTGACGTTGAGGTTTTAGTTTTTGTTCTTCTTCTCCTGAACTATTGATAACCCACGTTTTTTTCTTCTTTAAAAAAAAAAAAGAAATTAGTTTAGAGTTTTATTCTCATATAGTTTTTAAGTTTCAAAATATTACACTTTTATAAATTTTGAGCTTGATTTTAATTTAGTATTTCTTTCAAAATATTGTAAAATTTACCTTTAAAATTTGAGTTTTTGTTTTAATTTGGTCTCTAGTTTTCAAGATTTGTAGTTTTTAACTTTGTTTTTTTACTAAATACTCATTTTTCATCGTTCATATTAATGCATATTAATTAATTCTAAATTAAAAGAATTATATGTAATTAAGTTTTACTATTTTTTCATCACAATATTTTAAAATTAATTTTAATTGATTAGTAGATATTAGCGTCAAAGACTTGTGAGTAATTAATGAAAAACTAAATTAAAATTGTTAATCTTGAAATCTAATGATCAAATCGAAACAAAACTCCAATTTTTTTGATAAAATGGTAACATTTTGCCAGACTAAATTGAAATCAAACTAAAAGATTAAAGGTTAAAATACCATTTTGGTCCCTATTCTTTGAAATTTGTTCAATTTTAGTGTATGTATTTTCAAATGTCCAATTTTAGTTTATGTACTCTTTAATTTTAAATTTAGCTTCTCTCAAAGTTAATTTTTAATCAAAATTGATTAAACAACCATAATAAATTTTATACAAAGAAACACAATATGTAAATATGTTTTCAAAATTTATAATGAAAGTGTTAATAAAAAATAAAAAGTAATGATAAAAATCTAATTAAACTAATAGTAGAAACTAAATTTAAGATTTTTGAAAGTGCATGGAATAAAAATAAATATTTAAAAGTACGTAGATAAAAATTGAAGATGACATCTTAGCTAAATGTAAATTATCATTCTGAAATCAAAAAACAGCCAGTGAAAACTAAACACGTGGACTATTTTCCCCCTCTATTGTCCTCTTTCTTTCATCATAATAATCTCTTGTGGTCCTCTTTCACTTAAGATTCTTGCGAGACCTTACAAAATACAACACCTGGTGTTCACTCTCAAGATCAAAATGATCGTCGGAAAAGAGAAAACGCCGATGGAGCAAGACAACGCCGTCGCTACTACCGTCGAGAGTGAGAGCCAAAACAAAGCGAGACTAGCCATTGTTGAGCTTGCTAACATGATCAGCGTTCCGATGTCCCTCAACGCCATAGTCCACCTCAACGTCGCCGACGCCATCTGGCAAGCAGGTTCCAACTCTCCGCTCTCCGCCTCCGAGATCCTCACACGTGTAGTTCCGTCCGGCGGAGACGCCGATAATCTCGAGCGCATCTTACGTATGCTCACTAGCTACGGTGTTTTCGAGGAACATCTCAGCCCTAACTCATCTAACCGCAGGTATTCCCTCACCGACGTCGGAAAAACTCTTGTCACCGATTCCGATGGCCTCTCCTACGCGCCGTACGTGCTTCAGCATCATCAGGTGCGTGCTTGACACGTATTTGAGATTTCTGTTACAACAGATCTGTTTCCGTTCGTTTCTGATTCTGAATGAAATCATCGTGATTTTGATTTACAGGACGCGCTTATGAGAGCGTGGCCTAGAGTACACGAGGCTGCGATTGATCCGACGACGGAGCCGTTCGTTAGAGCGAACGGCGAACCGGCGTACAGTTACTATGGGAAGAAGGCAGAGATGAACGAATTGATGCAGAGAGCGATGGCCGGCGTATCGGTACCGTTCATGAAAGCTGTATTGGACGGCTACGATGGCTTCGAAGGAGTTGAGAAATTGGTCGACGTCGGTGGAAGTGCCGGCGATTGCTTGCGGATGATTTTACAGAAACATCCTCCCATTAAGGAAGGGATCAACTTCGATCTGCCGGAGGTGGTTGCTAGGGCTCCGAGCATCCCCGGTGAGCCTTCTTTTTCATCGTTCCTGTAATTAATGAACGTCCTTAATTGTGATTATAAAGTTTTATTTTTATTTACTTAATCTCTTTACCTGTCATTACTTAGCTTTAAATTAATTAGCCTATTTAGTTGTCATTAGTAGTGCTTCATTTTAATTTTATCAAGTTTGAAGATGAGAATAGGAGTGAACTTTTCTAATGGATAAGGTAATAATTGATACTAACCTTTTAAAATAGAGTATCTTGAATCGTTCTTCCTTTCCTAAACATTTGATTTTTAAAATTTAAAGTAAGGTTTTTGGTTTTTGTTTCGAAAATTAAGATCACTATTTCTACATTTTAAGTCTCTTCATTTATTATTTATTTTTATTAATAGTTTAAAAAATTAAATCAAAATTTCAAAACTAAAAAAAATAATTTTTAGAAACTTACTTTTGTTTTTGAAATTTAACTAAAAATTACCATAGTATGAAATGGAACGAAATTAGGTAATTTTAAAATATAAAAATAAAATAAAAACATTACTTAGCACCTAAATTTATGAAAATTAAATTTTTGATTTCTAGAAACTACAACTTTATTTGTTTTATTTCCACCTTTTCACTAATATTTTTAAAAAATAAACTTAAAAAGGAGAAAAGTTTCAAAAACTTGTTTTTATTTTTAGAATTTAACCAACAATTTAAATATCTTTAGTAGAATTTAAGAGAAAAATAATTTTTTTATTTTTATAATTTTTTTAAAGAAAGTGAAAATCATAGTAAAAATAAAAAATAAGGATAAATTAAAAAAATTAAAAATTAAAACCCCTACCATTATCAATGGTGAATTTGTAATATCAAAAAAGAAAAAAAAAAAAAAAAAAAGAGGTTTTAACGGTGTTATAAAATGACAGGGGTGAGTCACGTTGGAGGAGATATGTTCAAGTCCATCCCGACTGGTGATGCTATTTTCATGAAGGTACGAACGTAGCCTTTGGCCTTTGCTTTTCCATTTTTTGTGGTGAGGAGAGAAAAAAATATCTTTTCGTTTAATCCTCTCACGTGATCCCCTTTCACTTCTGATTGACGTGTCGCTCCCTAATCCTCGTATGTGGGGACCGCCGGTTCACCCACCCAAGGCCCCACAAATCTGTGGGAAAAGTCATGAAATTAATAAAGTATGAAAGGTATTTCGCACTATCTTCCTACGTTATTCTCTCATTACTAAAAAGCATTATCGAAGAATTTATCATATGAAAAATTATGATTGAACAATATAATAAGATATATAATAATAAGTATCGCTCATGATGTACTTAAGTATTTTTCAACCTAAAGACCACTTACAATAATGGCAAAACGTAATATAAAAATTAAGCCTTTAGTCCAACAATTCTAAATTTGTAAAAATTAAAATATTAACAAGTTAGCCAATTAAAATATTTGAACATCCAAAATGCTCCATAAAAGGTTAAAATGCTTACTTGTTTATTGAACGATGCACTTGGAATGTTGATTGATGTTAGGTATATTATTGCACTCATGTTTTACTTCAAGTATTTACTAACTCATGTCTTTTAACTAATTTATTGTTGGTACACTTGAATTATCATGCTTGTAAAATGAAACACACATGTTTTTACTTCAAAATAAGTTATTGATTGAATGCTGATTGTTATAAGATATATTGTTGAGGTATATGGAATATTGATTGTTGTTAGATATACTACTAATTATTTCAAATATTTATTGATTGATACATGATACACTCATGTCTTAGATATGATATACTACCAATACACTTCAAATATATCATGTTCATAAAATGAAACAGTTGAGAATTATTGTTTATTTGTGTTTATATATATGTGTGTGATATGCCACGAATGAGAGCATACATGATGAAGAGAATCATAGGATAATTAGTATGTTTTTGTTAATATTTAATTTAGTTCTTAATTTAAATTAATTAGTGTTTAATTAATATTTTATAGTTAATTAGTTAATTATGTTATTTTCTTGTAAGGCTATAAATAATCTGTCAAAGATGTATTTATCAAGTATATCTTTACAAGAAACTGTACAAGGGTATAAATACTGTATAAAAAACCTAAGAATAGAGCCTAACCAAATTAACCAAATCCTAAAGACCTAGTATACATGAGACTTAGTATACACTCACACCCTCCCTCAAACTCAAGGTGGTAAGGTAGGAATCAACTTGAGTTTGTTAAGTAGTTGGAGAAAACGACCAGGAGGCAAAGCTTTGGTGAGAATGTCAGCGGGTTGATCAGCAGTGGAAACAAAGCATAACATCAAAGTTTCGCTCAGGAGATGATGACAAACAAAGTGAATTATTCTCAATATGCTTGGTGCATTCATGAAAACATCATTGTGAGGAATCTGAATGGCATTACGATTGTCACAGTGAAGTATAGTGGTAGACGACTGAGGGACTCCCATATCAGCAAGAAGTCAACGAAGCCACAAGAGTTTTGACGTAGCATCAGCCAGAGCACGATATTCAGACTCCGTACTAGAATGGGAAAGCACTCTGTTTCTTACTGTACCAAGAAATGAGAGAATCACCAAGGTAGAAACAATAAGCGGAGGTAGAACGCCGGTCAGTAGGATCACCAGCCTAATCAGCATCAGAATAGTCGGATAAAACTAGGGAAGACTAGGAAGAAAACTAAAGTCCATGCCCCAAAGTACCTTTGACATAACGAAGGATAAGAAGAACAACAGTAAAATGAATGGTCCGAGGGGTAGCCATGAACTGACTAATAATGTGGACAACATATGTAATGTCAGGACAGGTGATTTTCAGATAAATAAAACTATCGACAAGCTAACGATAGAAACTGACATCCTCAAGTGGAATTCCATCAAATGGAGTCAAGCGAACATTAGGATCGAGTGATATTGGAGCTATAACAGAGTCAGTAATACCGGAGCACAGTAAAAGATTTGAGGCATACTTTACTTAAGACGGCGAATAACTAGTAGAGTCAATAACATTTCAAGGCCAAGAAAGTAACTGAGTGAACCTAAGTCCTTCATCTCAAAGTGTTCGCCAAGATAGCGTTGTAGATCAGACATAGCTTGAGGATCATCTCCAATAATAATCATATCAACAACATACAGGAGAAGAAGAACAATACCATGAGTTTTTTGCCACGTAAATAGTGTCATGTCATGAGAACTTGACGTATATCCAAGCTGAATGATAGTGAAACTAAAAGTTGCAAACTAAGCTCAAGGAGCTTGCTTCAAACCATACAATGCTTTTCGGAGGAGGCATACTTTTCTGGGATGGACAGAAGACACCTAGAGGCGGTTACATATATACTTCCTCAGATAAGGCCCCATTAAGGAAGGTGTTCTTGACATCCATTTGAAAAAGTGGTCACTGTTTAGCTATAGCAACTGCTAAGAGACACCGAACAGATGTCATTCGTGCCACAGGTTCCAAGGTCTCTTCGTAATCGATCCCATACTCATGAAAATATCTTTGCTACCAACCGAGCTTTATAACGCTCAACAGAACTGTCAGAGTGAGTTTTGATCTTGTAGACCCACTTGCAACCAATGGGTTTCTTTCCGAGGGGGAAATCAACATAGTCCCATGTATGCATTTTATCAAGAGCTTGAAGTTATTCTTTCGTAGCTTGTTGCCACAGAGGATTAGTATTTTCCTCACGAAGGAGGTAGGTTCAACCAAGGAACTGATTATAGAAAAATAGTAAAAATCTTGAAAATGAGTAGGGAGTACCCTTACCCTAGTGGAGCGTCGAACAAAAGAGGCAGGATCATGAACAGGTCCAGATTCCACAAATGGGATAGATGGCTGATCAAGGTCAATAGAGACAGGCATAGACTGTTCAAGCTCAGAATCATTAGAAGATGTAGAAGAAGGGAAAAGATCAAATAAACCGTGAAAATCATAGGGAAGAGGACTCAAGAGAGAATCATGAAAGGTTGATAGACTAGAGAACATAATGTGCTCCCAAAAAATGATATGGTGGGAAATGCGCAATATATTAGAGAGAGGGTCCCAACAACGAAAACCTTTGTGTTCAGTTCCATAGCCAAGAAAGCAACAGAGATGGGCACGTGGTTCTAATTTGGTATGTTCATGAGGGTGAAGAAGTACAAAATATGCACAACCAAAGACCTTGAGGTTTGAGTAATCGGGAGAAGTACCATATAAGCGTTCAAATGAAGAAACATTTTGAAGAACAGATGAAGGAAGACGATTGATTATGTAGACAGAGGTAAGAAGGGTTTCACCTTAAAACTTTATAGAACAAAAGACAAACAGATGTTGGGCCCAGACAGGGTCTAAGATGTGACGATGTTTTTGCTCCGCTCATCCATTCTGTTGAGAGGTATGAGGACAAGAGCACCGAACAAGAGTGCTTTGCTGGGTGAGAAAGGAAAGAAGCATGGATTCCTTATATTTCAAGGCATTATTTGTACGTAGAACTTTGATTGGGCGAGAAAACTGAGTGTGAACCATGTTAGCAAAATTAATATATATTTAAGGCAGGGAAGTGCAGTGTTTAAGGAAATATATCTAGGTAAACCGAGAGTAATCATCAATAAATAAAATAAAGTAGCAATACCCATTGATAGTGGAAATAGAAGCGGGGTCCCCAAATATCAGAGTGAATTAAGTCAAAAGAACTATTGCTTATAAAACTAGACTGTGAAAAAGACAATGCGGGTTGTTTTGCAAGTTTGCAATTCAAACAGTCAAAAGATACAAATTTGGAGATATTATTCAAATTATGACTAGAGATTAAATGACGGAGTTTTTCGGAAGAAGCATGACCGTGACGGAGGTGCCACTCATAGATAGTAGAGTCAGTGACAAGGGCAGAAAGAGAACAAACAGGAAGTCGAAGAGATGTGAGCTTAAACAATTTTCCTACTTTGTGTAGGATTGTATCAACAGTAGTAGAAGCACAAGGATCATCTAAGCACCCAAATTCACTAATTTTGGCAATATATAAAGTATGCTTTTGTAGAAACAAGTGAGTTTCAAGACATAACTCTTGTAGAACTTCTTCAAAGCTCCTTCACCAGCTACTATCTTCTCCAAATCTTGTTGTAGACCACCCTAAGATCTTTTCCACTATTCTCTTGGTGCTCTAGATTAAGTTGTGAGACTTAAAACAAGCTTGAATCAAGGGTAGAAGGAGAAATGCTCACTGCAGAAAATCAGTTGAAGAATTCTTTCTTCAGTTGATTGCATGCCCGATTTTCACTCTAATCTTTTCATTATATTGCAGATCAACGTGCAAAGAAAAGAGTTGCATGAGTTGCAGCTCATGCTTGGAGAAGACAAGGCAAAGATATTGCTTCATGTACGAGCTACTTCAAAAGATGGATAATGGAAAATCGTCATTTTCCATTTAAGTGTTTTGTTTTCTTTTCCTTTTCAATTTTATCTTAAAAAATTAAAATTTGATTTTATTAAATCTATTTTGATTTTAAAATAAAAAATTTAAATTAATTTCATAAATTAATTATTAAATAAAACTTAATTAATTTAATATCAAATATTAAATTAATTTTAACACATATCCATCTTTATATATTTTAATCATAATTTAAATATATATAATTTGTCTATTCTATTTAATTCTAAAATTAAACATATACTTATATCTCATATAATTATTAATTCCCTTAATTCTAATTTGAACGTTTCAAATTAACTTATCACACTATTATAGAGCTAGTCTGTTACGAGCTAGTAGGGGGACTTCGCAGACCTACAGATCATGGGTTCCAACGATCCGAGATTAATTGGCTAAACTCATTAGACCAAATTAATTTCATTCGTTAACTTAAATGGGTCATTCCACTAAAGCCCATAGTTGCACTTCCCTCACTGTAGATATATTATGTCCATATGATTTAACCATAATCAACAAGTTGATCCTTCATAGGTTGTTCGTAATAACAGCTGGGTCAAATATCTGTTTTACCCCCGAGATTACATCTTATTTCTCAAGTCCCTACTAATCCTTTAATGACCAACTGGTTTGTGATCCAATCATTAAACCAAATTCTCTCAGCCCAGCGAGAGGTTGAGGCCCATTGTTCAAGACCTGGATTCAGTACTTGAGAGAGCAACCTTTCTCCTATCCCTAAATCGGGTAGGTGTGAACTCCGTCTTGCACCCTATGTCCTCAGCTATCTATCCGGTCTTACCCATGAAATGAGAGTCTTATTGAGCTGGCGCTGTTGAGCCAATCCTCAACTATGAAAATCTAAGGGCAATCTCGAATAAACATGAATTCATAGTTAGCTCAGGATTAAGATCGAGTTACCTATTTCATCTAGGTGAAATAGTCAGTCTTAAACAATAAACAACGTTATAAAGTAAGAGTGACTTATTTCTTGGTCTTAATCTTATGCAAACTCATTACATAGGACGCCCCCACTCCTCATGTCATAACATGTACGAATTAGGATCACATCGTATGTAGCACTTTATAACTCTTTGTAACAACTACAGAGTAGCCGCATCCAATGGTGTTACCAGAATAAAGTACCCAACCTCATTCATGTACCATAGATCATTTTGACTATTTACTCGAACCTGATCCACTCTTATATCTCCACAGAAAGTTCAAGTACTCATACAATAGTCATGGGTCTTATTTTGTTGGATTTAGACTTTCATATAATTTATGAGATCAATAACAAGTATATTGATAATAGAAAATGTTTATTACAAACTGCGAGATTTTAGGACATAAAACCCAAACACTTTGCAACCCGTACCAATCGTCTTTCTGGACTGTGGATCCTGAACCTGACACCCAGTAGAAGAAAAAGACACAGTTAAACCAAGGTTACATAATTGCCCGATGGAGACAAGATTAAAGGACAAATTTGGAACACAATAAGTATTGGAAAGCTGCAATAGGGAAGTGTCAACAGAGCCAACATGGGATATAGTCATACAATTACCATCAGTAGCATAAAATGAGAGGAAAAAAATTTGGTAGGAGTAGGTACAAACAAAAGAGAAAAATTAGACGTCATATGGTTGCAACAAGCGGAATCAAGAAGCTATCTATTACCTGGGGAGACCGCAATTACGAAGGAATTGGATGAAATCACCTGTTTAAGCAAGTCTTGTAAGTCACTCATTTGAAAAGTAGATGAGGAAGGTTCAGAGACAGTAGAAGAGGTAACATCAATAGTAGAGGCAGAGTCAGGATTAGGTGTAAAAGATCGAGACTTGGAGGTATATCCTAGTGGTCGAGGTGGTCTTGTAGGATAGTTGTCCAGAATATGATCTCTCTTGTGATAGTATCTGCACTTGACTTTTGAATAGTCAGCAAACTTATGCCCAGTGAGCTTACAGATTTTACAAAAGAAAGCTCAAGAAGTACCATGCATATGAGTGCTGGCGAGTACAACCTCCAATTGCCCGGAAGAAGTGATGTCAAGACGTTTTTCTTCAAATGGAATTTCCTGAATTGTTGCATCTAGAGACGGAAGGGGATTACGGTGGAGCAAAGCAACACGGATCAACGCATATTCTAGACGAAGTCATATAAGAACCTTAATAAGGAAAATGTAATCAGTACTAATTTTAGCTTGATCCAATTGTGTCCAGACTGGCTGAAGTGTAGCCAAGTAGTCATTAACAGATTGCCTCATCTTCTGAGTAAGATTAATCAGAGTGCTTGCAGTTGATAGTAGTGAGCTAAGCCAATGGACTGAAACCGGGTAGATAGGAAATCCCATAAACTCTTGGCATCATTAAATACATCAAACCGAACGTGAGACCGGTATAGATATATTTCCGATCCAAGTGATGTTGATGGTTTTTACTATCCCAATCCTTTAATCATTCAACAAATCTAGTATCTTCCTCAGTGGATATCTTGACTGGCTAGGGAATATCACGAATGAAAATTCGCCATAATTTACACCTGATTAGGAAACTCTTCATTTGATGGATCCAAGTAATGTAATTTGTCCCATCAAGAATAGTACTAATGAGACGAAATACATGATCATTTTCCATGTGGCTTGGCAGCTTGGAAGGAGAAGAAAACCAGGGACAACAAGGGAGGCTTGGTAACTTGGCGACTTGGATGAAGGGATCAAAGGTCGAGTTTGGATCGGGAATCAGGGATCGAGTTTGATCGAGGATCGAGNTCGAGGATCGAGTTCTGGACTGAGAATCGGGGGTCGAGTTCTGGATCGAGAATCAGGGATTGAGGATCGAGTTCTGGACCGGGGATCGGGGGTTGAGTTCTAGATCGGGAATCGAGGATTGAGTTTTGTACTGGATCGAGTTTTGGACCGGATCGAGTTCTGGATCGGGAATCAGGGATCGAGTTCGATCAAGTTTTGGATCGGGGATTAGAAGGCCGAGTTCTGCATAGTGGGGATAGAGGATTGTGTTTTTCATAGAGGCTATAGGATCGAGGATCAAGTTTTTCACAGTGGGGATCAAGGGTCGAGTTTATCACAGTGGCTTCGGACAGGGGATCTGGGTGGTTCTTCTTCACGCCAGAGAGGGGTTATGAGTGGTTCGATGACCGGACGACAACGATGATAGAGAACAAAAGGAAGAAGAAACTAACTAGCAAGACTCTGATACCATGTGAACGATATATTTATCAAGTATATCTTTACAAGGAACTGTACAGGGAGTATAAATATTGTATGAATACCGTAAGAATAAAGTCTAACCAAATTAACCAAATCCTAAAGACTTTTCAAAGGAGACCTAGTATACATGAGACTTAGTATACACTCACACAATCAATTTGGCATAAATATTTTTTAGCTACATCAATACCTAATAAAACGAGGAAAATAACCCATTAGAAATATTTAAGGAAGCAGTGGAGTTTCTATCGTCTGACAAGTGAAATATTAATTTCCAAAACAACATTACAATCAAATTGGAAAAATAAAATATAACAAAAAGATCAAATAGGAAAGTGAATGGAATGAAAAGTTCTTATAAAAAAGGAATCTGAACCAGTATTTTATCTAGGAACAATTTTGAAATATCGAACAAATGAAATATCAAGAGTCAAAATTTTGTCATATTTGTAAAATTTCAAACATAAAAGACATGGTCGCAAAAATCCGTTCTTAAATTCACACCCATTACAATTTACAAATCCCTTAAAAATAACTCAATTATTCATTTAATTTTTTTTATGCAAGTTCTTATTTAAAGAAATAATTGTTGATATCAACAATTTTATTAAATATTCATAAGTGGCGTTTGTGAATTGAGTTGGATTGAGTTAAACACTTTTTCCACCAAATCCAATTGTATGAATTGTAAGTTTCTTCCATGTAAGCAATCCTTATTAAACAATGAACTCAACCAACTCAACCATAAAATATTTGGGTTGAGTTAGCATAAGGTTACTTTAGTCATTTAATTAAATTTTTGTTAAAAAAAAAAGTAAGATATTAATACATAAAAAATTTATTTAATTATTTTGAGATATTGAATTAAAATTAGCAAAACTTCTTTCTAAAGTGCTATTTTTTTTTAAAAAAATAATTATTGGTGAATAAACAATCCAAAATTACTATTAAATTAAGTAAAATTAAAACAAATATACATACACATAATTATATCTTAAGTAAAAAAAACATAATTAAAATTAATAATAAGTCCCAAGTTAGTTTAAACTTATGTATTAATCTAATCCATATAAAAATTTTAATTTATTTGAATTTAATACAATATAAATGAGTTAACAGTGCAATCTAAATTGTATAGGTTAGAGTATCCTTCACGTTATCGATTTATTAACTCGTCTAAAATCGATCGATATATCCGTAAAATTAAAATTTCTTACTTGGAATTTTCCCTTTTCTATCAATTGCAGCTCAAATTCTAAATAAAATTCATGAATATAATTAATGACTAAAAAACAAATGTATTGAAAGTACATACAAAACCAAAACAAACGAAGCTTAAATTAGATGGAAAAGTTTTGATCCTGAGATTATTGTGATTTTGGCAGTGGGTTTTATCTACGTGGACGGACGATGAATGCAAAATTATATTGGAGAATTGCTGCAAGTCTCTTCCGGCGGGAGGAAAATTGATCGCCTGTGAGCCGACATTGCCGGAGAAGACGGATGACAGTCATCGGACACGTGCTCTTTTGGCCAACGACGTATTCATTATGACCATTTACAAGGCCAAAAGTAAGCAACGAACTGAAGAGCAGTTCCGACAACTCGGCCTCTCCGCTGGCTTCTCCGCCCTCCGACCATTCCATATCGATTATTTCTACTGTCTGTTGGAATTTCAAAAGTGAAGGTTTTACAACTTTTTCTTTTTTCTTTTTTCTTTTTTTGGCATGAATTTATCTTACTGTTTTCAATGACATTTGAAGAGATTTAGACTCATATACAATTTAATTGTAGTATTTTAATTGTTCTTCCAATTGGAAGTTTTTTTTTCCCCATTTTTGAAGAATTTGGCATTATAATTGTGAAAGGGTGGCTGTTTAGTAAAACAAATATGGGAGTGAGAGAATATAGTTCAATCTTTAATGTAAAGCTTTGATAAAACAAACAAAAAAAAAATGTAGGTGTTGTTAAACTAGAAATTTTGGACCAATCACAAATTGTCATATCTTAGATTAATGACGAAATTCTAAATCATCAAATTTGAAATCAATTAGGAGGTGACACGTGTCCCAAATTGAAGGTGAAGACAAATTTTGATGACGTCACGTGGTTTCATAATGACAATTGAATTGGATAAAATTAACTTGGTCCAATTTAATATTATTATTATTTGGGTTAAAATCTCTAAACCAAAAAATATGTTGAATTTGATTCAGATGTCAAATCAAACTCAAATCCGATTAATTGGGCTCAAAAGTCATACTCATGGATCAAAAGCCCAAATCCAACTAATTGGGCATAAGAGTCAAACCCATGGTTCAACCAAATCCAAGCCCATGAAGCCACCTGAGAACTCTATAAATAGAGAAATTGGGTTAGCAATTCTACATTCAGAAAGTCTAGAGAGAATTAATTAACAAGCATAAGACTCCCAACACTAAAGACTTTCTTCCAAGACTTCTACTTCAAGAACGTTTGGTGCCTTACTTGAATCGAGAGAGAATCAGAGGATTAAGTACTAGAGATCGAACCACATCGCATCAAATCAACATCAACGTCAACATCAACACCAACTCAAGTTCAACTCCACGAAACAAGTTTCTCTGGAAGCCTCGTGCAAGCACCAATTATCCAAGAAGATCAACAAGCCCAAAGGCTGGTCGTCCAAGAAGATCATCAAACCCAAAAGTCGATCATCCAAGAAGATCAACAAGTTGAAGACCGATCGTCCAAGAAGATCAATAAGCCTAAAGGCCGATCATCCAAGAAGATCATCAAGTCCAAAGGCCGGTCATCCAAGAAGATCAACAAGTCAATTGTCCAAGAATATCAACAAGCCCAAAGGTCGATCATCCAAGAAGATCAACAAGTCCAAAGGTTGATCGTCCAAGAAGATCATCAAGCCCAAAGGTCGATCATCTACGAAGATCAACAAGTCCAAAGACCGATCATCCAAGAAGATCAAGAAGTTCGAAAGCTGATCATTCAAGAAGATCAACCAGCTTAAAGACTATAGTTTATTTTGAAAGCATTAGAATATTATGTATTAGAGAATGCATTCACTTTCCACAAAATTAATACAAATACAAAGTTCAAGTTCCACGAAATAAATTTCTCTTGAAATCTCGTGCGAACAGGTGCCTTTCATATCAATACAAAAAGATATATAATTAAGGTTAAGAACATTTTTTATGCCACATGAGTTTAATGAGACTTGAACTATCAACTTAGAATCTTTAAGATTTGAAATTCAGTTCTCCCATCCTCACGTAAGGAAAAAAACACTTTTGATCCTTAATTTTATTAAGTAACTATTTTGTCTATACTATTTTTAGGAACAACTAGTATAAATTAAATTAAAATTTTCTAAAAAGGAAAAATAAATATAGAACAACAAATATAGAACGGTGGTTATCTTTTTTAAAAGCAGTGAATTGCATAGAAAAAATATTAATGGTCTCTTTATGGTCTCTTTTGTAGAGGTGTTTTTAGGAAAAAAAGTTTCATTCGTGAAAATAGAAGATGGTATAACTAACTACTAAAGGAAGGTATAGTGAGAATATGTTTAAAAATCAAGGATAAAATAGAAAGGTGAAAATTCTTCGACTTATCCTCTTTTAATATAATATAGATTTGATCTCTAAATTAAACTTGAATACGTATGTAACCATTTTGATACCTACATCTTTCACCCTTTTTTTTTTCATGTTATGCTTTACAAACAAGTTTCCTTTTTAACAAGAAAAGTGGTTGATTGGTTTCCAAAGATTCTTTATTTTGCAAAACCCAACATTTGTTTTGTGGAATAGAATAAAAGCGTGTGTGGATTAATTTTTCAAGTATTTAATTTTGAAAATAAATTATTCTCAAGAAAATTGATGTGTTGGCAACTACTTAACGTAATTTTTAAAATATTGTCAAAGTTCATTTTAAACCGTTTTTATCAAAATAGTTTATATAAAAATTGTTTTTTTTAAGAAAAAAAAACACTCTTTTCTAATCAATCCAAATAGAATCTAATTATTTTTACCTCTAATAGGGTTTATTATTATTATTATTATTTTAAGAAAATAGAAAGATTCAATTGGTAGTTGGCAGTTGGCAGTTGGAAGTTGGCACCTTTATTTTATTTTATCAAGCACCCATTTCATTTTCAAGTTTGAGTGGATTTTGGAAAAGAAATTTACGGCTAATAATAGTCGTTGGTTTGTGGGAAGATTTCTACAACCCTATGGTCTACCCTACAAGTAATATTACATGCTATCTAATTGCACTTATTTTTGCAGTCTAGTGATGTGGTGTAATAAAATGGTGTTATGATACTTTTTTTTCTTATTTCTTTCATTTCGGAAAAGAGTTAGATGTTGGTTATGTTTGTGCATTCCAACTACTTATCTAATAAAAAATTGTCATTGTAATATATATTTTTATAACATTAAATTATTATTATTCTGTACTATCTTACAAAAATTAGACATGATATAAGTGCAACCTAATCATTGTAGTTTCATTTTTATTTTGTAGGAATTTTGTACATATTACCTCTTTTGAGGAGCACAAATGCAAAAAAGTTAGAAAACCAAGGGGTTTTTTAAAATTACTTTCTTCTTGAGTCATCACATAATGAAATTATTTTAACAACTCGTTCGAAGTATGAATGATTATCTTTGATGCTCGATTATCGCTATTGACCCTCACTCCTCTCAATACTCGTTCTTGATCGCTATGGCTCGGCACTTGCTCTCACTCTCTTTCTCATTCTTGTTCCATTTATCTTAAATTTGATCATACCATATAACGTTTCTTTTTTTCCATATAACGTTTCGTCTAATATCTTCTTGATGCTCACTCTCACTCTTGATAAGACCCAAACAATATAACAACAACCCACTAGGATCTCTTCCAAAACAATCAACCACATAATTGTTCTCCAAAACACCACAAATAAATCACAAAATAATCAACAAGCGATTAACCAAAAATGGACAACGATAAACCACAAAATTCTAGAAGACTAAAAGCAAAGAGCACACACGAGTTATATATGGAAAATCTCTTCGATGTGAAGAGCAAAAACTATGGGACTTGTGAAGAGTCCACCCTTGTCAACTTCTCTTATTATGATAAAATTGATGGGAAAATGACTCAAATCAGTCATACAAAGGTTCACTATCCACAAATACTTTAATACATGAAAGATGAATACTTAAGAGATAAAAAAGAATGAAAATCACCCAATTTTATGAGTTTTATTCGATAGCGATTACAAACAAACTAGAGCTCCAAAGAATGATCCAACCGTTCAAAATGAGACTCTATGTGTCCCAAACAGGTTGCCAAAATTTCAGCACGATCCAACGGATGAAACTCTAGAAATTAACAACTTTGTGGAAGATGCCACTGAAAAGTTTTTTCTCCGATTTTCTGCCTCTTTTCCATTCTCTTTTTTCTTAGGTTATCTCCATATCACATAAAAGAAAACCTAAGGCTTTCAAGATGAGCTAACCTAGGCCCAATTGGGCTCAGAAAACACAAGTTTAAAATAAAGTCTTGTTTATGCAACAAGTGGGCTGGACACCCGTAATAATCTCCCCCTCCAGGCCAACACAGGGAAGACTCGATCACATCCATGATCACTTGAACCTCATCCTGACAAGCTTGCTACAAAGCTCAATCTTGCTTCTGAGAACTACCTTAGTTAACATATCTATACTATTCTTATTAGTGTGGACTTTATTTAGATTCAATCTCTTTTTTTTTTTTTTTTCAATTACATCTCGTAGTCAATGATATCTAATGTCAATGTGTTTAGTATGAGCATGACACATTGGATTCTTGCTCAAATCCATAGCACTCTGTCTATCATAAAATATAACATACTTACCTTGCTTCAAACCCAACTCTTGAAGGAACCGTTTAAGTCATAACCTGTCTCTTATACACATCTAGATGTGTATAAGAGACAGATAACATCTCCTTACTTGCTTCCACTGTTGCAATATACTCTGCCTCAATTGTGGACAATGCTACACATTTTTGTAGCTTGGATCCATGAGATGGCTCCCCCTGAAAATGTAAACATTTAACCTAAGATAGAATTTCTATTATCAAGATCACCTACCGTATCTGCATCAGTCTAACCTTCAAACATAAGTTTGCCACCTCCATAACATAAACTCAATTTGGAGGTGCCCCACAAGTATCTAAAGATCCACTTCACTACTTCCTAGTGAGCCTTACTTGAACTGGATAGAAAATGGCTCATTAGACTGACTGCATGTGTAATATCAGGTCTAATAGACACTATAGCATACATCAAAGAACCAATAGCAAAAGAGTAAGGGACGGATGACATAACTTCTTGTTTTTTCTTTGTTGTAGGGCAAGCTCTCTTACTTCGCTTAAAGTGAGTGCTAGCAGTGTACTAACAGGTTTAGCATGCTTCATATTAAACCTTTCCAGAACCCGTTCAATATACTTCTCTTGGGATAACCACAATTTCCTAGCTTTCCCATCGAAGCAATCTCCATACCTAATATTTGTCAAACTATCAACATATCATCTACATATAAAAGAAGAATGATGAAGTTGTCTGTAAGGAACTTTCTAAAATGCACACAAGAATCAGTTGTAGTTCGTATATAATCATTGCTTATCATAAACAAATCAAATTTTTTGTACCACCTTCTTGGTGCCTATCTAAGCCCATAAAAATTCTTCTTCAACTTGAAAACAAGTTTATCTTTCCCTTTTTCTTCAAATTCTTCAAGTTGTCTCCATGTAGACACACTAGGGCATATGAAACCCTTATCTAGCAACTCTTGTAACTGAATCTTGAGCTCCTTCAACTCTGCTTAGTTTATTCTATATAAATCTTTCTAGATACGAGTTGTCCTTGGCTCCAACTCGATCGTAAAGTCTATCTCCTAATGTAACGATAATCCTAGGAGATCCTCTGAAAAAACATCTGTGTAATTTCTTGTCACTAGCTTTGACGTCAAGGAGACCTCAGCCATTCTAGTGTCAACCACACTAGCCAAGATACTCCAAGTACCTTGGTCATGCAACCTGTTGGATTTCATAGCTGAAATAACTTTAAACAGGACCACAATCTCAACCCTTTTAAACTTAAAGCTATTTTCTGTAGAAGGATTAAAAATCACCTCCTTGCAGCCAACCAATCCATGCCTAGTATCTCATCAAAATCATGTATATCCAAAACTATTAAGGTCACATCTAGAGTATGATTTTCTATTTCAAACTGACATGCTTTTATCTTTCTATAAGCTAACATAATTTCTCCAAACGAAGTAGAAGCTGATAGGACATGATGTAAGGGTTCTAATTCTAACATAACATTGTAGCTCCCTACATATGGTTGAACAAGTCATTAATCCTGGGAAGTGGGTACTTATTTTTTATATTCACTTTTTCAATTTCCTATAATCAATGCAGAGATGTAACAATCCATCTTCTTTTTTCATAAATAGCACTAGTGCAACCCAAGGTGACACATTAGGGCATATGAAACCCTTATCTAACAACTCTTGTAATTGAATCTTAAGCTCCTTCAACTCTGCTAGGGTCATTCTATATGAAGCTTTTGAGATTGAATTTGTGTCTGGCTCTAACTCGATTGTAAAGTCTATCTCCTGATGTGGCGATAATCGCAGGAGGTCCTCTGGAAAAATGTCTGGGTAATCTCTTATCACTGGCTCTAACGTCAAGGAGACCTCAGCCTTTCTGTTTTCAACCACACTAGCCAAGATACTACAGGTACCTTGGTTAAGTAACCTATAGGATTTTATAGCTAAAATTACTTTAGGCAGGACTATAGCCCTGACCCTTTTAAACTTAAAGCTATCTTTCGTATGAGGATTAAAAATCACCTCCCTACGAGAGTAGTCTATACTGGCATGATTAGCAGCCAACCAATCCATGCCCAGTATCATATCAAAATCATGCATGTCCAAAACTATTAAGGTCAAATCTAGAGTATAATTTGCTATTTCAATATAACATGCCTTTATCTTTTCATTAGCTAACATAATTTAACCAGACATAGTAGAAACTGATAGGACATGATGTAAGGGTTCTAACTTAAACATAGCATGCTTTACAAATGTTGATGATATAAATGAGTGAGATAAGTCAGAGTCAAACAAAACCAATACATAGTTTCACAAGATTGGGAGCGTATCTGTCACCACGGTGCAAAACTTCTTGGCCTCCTGCCGAGTGGGGGAATATACTCAACCTTGTTACTACTGATGGCTCGAACCCCCCTCATCTGAGCTCGTATACTGGTCTTTGTTGTCTGATGCATTCTTCTTGGGGCACTTCTCAGACATGCACCCTTCTTGCCCACACTGAAACTAAACTCTAGTACTGGCTAGACAACCCCCCAGTGACATCTCCCATAAGACGAATAGATCGACTTATCCTCTCTAATCGTTATAAACTGGGAGCCTTACTTAAAAGGATACACAAGTACCCATTGCAGAAGTAATCATGTCTCAATTCTAATTTTATAGAACATATAGAAAACACAGAGGATTCAAACAATATATACATAATCTAATAAGTATGCTTTTATATAGAAATTAAAGAGGAAGAAGAAATCTGAGGATCACATACCCTTGAAAACCAAAAAAATTCATGTTCCTCATCGAAATCACAGACTATTTGAATTCCTTTCGAACTCATGAGCAACAAAAAATGCAGCAAATTTTCCAATCAATGGGACACCACCATATAGAAACCTCGATATTCTCAAGGTAGTGAATTGTGGAGAATATGTGGGCTTCAAGATTAATTTGGAAAAAGGGATGAATGTTCTTGATTTCAAAGAGCGTAAAGAATTTCATCACAACACCTATATTTATACTAGAATGGAAGGGGAAGATGAAAGATTCAACCCTTCCCATTTTTATATATTAGTTAATGAAAGAATAATGGGGAAGAAGAAAAGTTATCAAATAACTCCCCTATTTTTTAATTATCCAGAAACTAATTTTTCTTTAGCTTATATATATATATATTTACCAACTAAATATCATATATTAAAAGAAATATATGTTATATCTAATATAACATATAACCTATAGTTTATATCATATCATAATCTATAGTTTAATATTATCTCATTTAACCTATAATATTTAATATGAATCAAATTCATATTAATTTTGATAGTTGAACCATATTCAAATATTCATATTCTCTCAAATAAAGCTTTATATTATTATATCTCATATAAATAATTTTATATTAATTATATCTTGTATAATTAATTCCCTTTATTAATTTGAACAATTCAAATTAATCCAAATTAATTCAATTCTCTTAATCCCAATTGAGCTAACGAGGGGACCTTATGGACCTAGATTGAAGCTCCAATGATATTTGATTAATCAATTAAACTCTTGAATTAATTAACTTCCATTAATTGTTAGTCACTCCACTATTGACAGATAACTGCACTCTTCGCACTATAGATAAATTTACGTGTCTATTGGATATAACCAATCAACAATACATTGACCCTTCACAAATTGCTCATAAGTACAGCTAGGCCAAAATTATTGTTTTGCCCTTGTAGTTACATCTAACTCTTTAAGTACCACTGATTCCTCTAATGAACATAGAATATCCCTGCTCACATGCCTCCACATGAATGATCAGAATCAGATCATTTATAGCACTTTACAACAATTGTAACAACTACAAAGCAGGTCGTATTCGTAGAGTCTTCGAGATAAGGTACCTAACCTTATCCATTTACTATAGACCATTTAGATTATCACTTAAACATGATCCACCTATATGTCTCTATATACATGTTTAAGTTACAGAAGATAACCTTGGATCTTAGGTTATTGGTTTTTGTAAGTTAATGCAACTAAATATCAAATAAAATACATATTATTTTATTAGATAAATAAATTGTTTGTACAATGCAATTACAAACTACAAAACCATTAGATTTATGACATCAACCCCAACAATCACTCACTTGTCCTAAAGCTAGTGGGGTGTACATAATAAAAGTATAAACGAGTACATAGTACACAAATAAAAACAAGAAACCAGGGCATACAATATGCACCCGATAAAATATCCCACTTGCCCTAGACTAGATGCGACTTGTCTCGTAGACCTAGACTCTCTAGGTGACCCTCAAACACCTTAGTAGTGAGAGCCTTTGTAAATGGATCGGCAATATTGTGCTCTGAAGCGATCTTGGTAACGATCACGTCCCCTCAATGCACAATCTCTCGAATCAGGTGACATGTCTGGAACAAGTTCAGGGTTAGTAAAAAATTTCTTGAGCCAAATAGCCTCCTTGGAAACTTCACAAGTCGCTACATATTCTGCCTCCATGATGGAGTCAGCGATGCACCCATGCTTGATGCTTTTCTAGACTATAGCTCCTCCATTAAGAGTAAACACTAATCCAGAAATGGATGTCCTAGAATCCCTATCGCTCTGAAAATCAGAGTCAGTGTATCCTATGAGGATCATATCCTTAGACCCATACACGATCATGTAGTCCTTCGTTCTCTGAAGATAGTTTAGGATGATTTTAACAACAGTCTAGTGATCGAATCCTAGATTAGACTGATATCTACTGACGATCCCCACTATGAAGCAAATGTCAAGTCTAATACATAACATTGCATACACCAGGTTGTCAGTCGATGCATACAGGACTCATCTCATCTTCTCAACTTCTTGAGGTGTCTTAGGACATTTGGACAAGAAAACTCTATGCCTAAAATATAGCAAACCTTTCTTGGAATTTTGCACAAAATACTTGACAAGCAGCTTGTCAATGTATGAAGTTTAAGACAAGGTAACTATTTGTTCTTACGATCCCTAAAGATCTGACTATTGAGAACAAACTGTATCTCTTCCGAATCTTTCATTTGGAATTGGGCCGCCACCAACCTTTTTATGTCAGTTAATACACCTACATCATTCCCAATGAGTAGGATATCGTCTACGTATCACACTACGAAAGCCACTGAATTGTTGGTGATTTTCCACAAGGTTCAACAACATTTTGATCAAAACCTTAAGATTTGATCACAGTATCAAACCTTATATTCCAAGATTGAAAAGCTTGTTTTAGTCCATAAATTAATCGGTTGAGCTTGAAAACCTTTTGCTCTTGACCTTGGGGTACGAATCCTTCTAGTTGTTGCATATAGATGTTCTCTTTAAGATTGTCATTCAGAAAGGCAGTCTTTGTGTCCATTTACCAAATTCCATAGTCATAATATGCGGCAATGGACAGGAGTATCTAGATAGACTTTAATATGGGAACATGTGAGAAGTTTCCTCATAGTCAACTCCTTCAACCTGAGTATAACTGTAACGACTTGACCCCTTAGGACTCAAGCTAGGCCGTTACTAACGTATGCATGCAAGTAAGTTATAATAACATTCTTTTATAATGAAATAAATGCTAAATAAATGAGATAATTAAAAAGATTTGTATAAATTTCAAATACTTAAAGTCAAATGATAGGGTGCCCACAAATCATGAAAAGAAACAAATAAGTTTGAAAAAAAAGACTAAAGCGATAGTCTCAAATCTTAAAATTGAAAATGTAAAACATAATAGAAATATTAAAATATGAGCAGAAGCATGTAAACTAGTCCCCGGTGATTCGATCAAGGATTCCTCTTGTCAATTGTCGGTGCATCTCTACCCTTACTTGAAATAATAACATAAGAAAGTATGAGTATAAAAATACTCAGTAATTAACCCCACTATTGAGGTCAGACTAGGCATCTATGTCCTCTAGATACCTACCTCTGGTGGAACATAAATACGCCTTTAGTCCTTATGGAACTTATACATGAAAAACTAAATTTTATCCTACTGTAGTTAAGTATACCCACTACCTCTAGTAAGTCTCGTAGGACCCATAACCTCTAGTGAATCTCGAAGGAAAGCACCACCTCTAGTGAATCCCGAATGAAACACAACCTTTAATGGATCCCGAAAGAAACCACCACCTCTAATGAATCTCGAAGGAAACACAACCTCTAGTGAATCCTGAAGGAAACACAACCTCTAGTGAATCCCGAAGGAAGCACAATCTCTGGTAAATCCCGAAGGATAACACCACCTCTAGTGAATCCTGAAGGAAATACAACCTCTGGTGAATCCCGAAGGATAACACCACCTCTAGTGAATCCCAAAGAAAACACAACATCTTGTGGGCATCTAATTAATAAGTGAGGACACTATCACAATCTCTGTTAGCTTTAGGGCTTCAATCAAACCAAGTATTTTGATGATAACAAACTCAGATTTTTTGTACTAAAATTTTCAGTGTTTTAGAGTCACTATCTTGTAGAGCTCGGAAAGACGATTTCAACGCAATTTGAATAGCTCAAATCAGAGTTCAAACGAGAAAGTTATAAGGAAAAGAAGATTAGAGAGGAAATCCAACATGGCAGTGACACGTGGCACCTTGCTGACGTGGCATCCGACGTGGCGGCTGTCGTGACACACAAACGGTCAATATTGATGACGTGGCAGCTGATGTGGCACTCCAATTGATCGTTTTTGCTGACGTGGCGATGGCATGGCACATGATGTGCAGTGACGTGGCGACCGTGGACGAATTAGAGATAATGACAAGTGGCGGTCAGCCAGCTTCACGCGCGGATGCGCGCGTGCCTGCGGTTTTCTTCACAGAATGCGGTGCTGACGCTCCATCTCCTCCTCTATGCGCGTGGTGTTCATATCATCCGACTATTTATTTTTCATTTTCATTTTCTTATTTTCCTTTAATTTCCTGATCCAATTTTTTCCAATTTCTCACCAAATTTCAGCCTTTTCAAATTTGATTTCCTTCCTAAATTTTTCATCCTTCAAATCCATCTTATTCTCCAAATCTCAATAATTCCAATTTTTCAAAATTCCTTTTCAAATCTTTCCTTTTCTATTTTTATTCAATCTCCACCTTTCATTTACAATCATATCCAATGGCCAAAATTTATCCCCCTCGCCTATAAATTTGGCTTGATTTTACTCTTTATTGACACACCAAAAAGCTATCAAGTCTTAAGCTCTCAATTCTCTCTACTCTCAAATTCTTGTCCTCCTTGCTTCTAAATTGGCCTAGAGCTATTTTTGTGAGTTTTTTTCTAAGCGCTCTACTTGTTATTTTGCCTACAAGAGGTAATATTGTGAGGTTTTCTTTTAATTTTTGGGAATTATATATTAAGGTATGGGTACACCTTGGGTTGTGAGAAAAGAGAAATTGGTTTGATCCTGAACCAGTAAAAATGATCTTGGATTTCTCTTTAGCCTAGGAAAAAGAAGGTCGTGTGTCGGTTTGGTCCTCACCTGCAAGAGGATCACTTAGTGAAATACTCAAGAAGGAGTCATTGAGAGTGGAGTAGGCAATTTGTCGAACCACTATAATTCCCGGTGTTTTCTCTTCCTCTCTCTCTTTTATTTCTTGTTTTCAAATTTTTTGCTTCTTGTCTTAGTTATTTTTTTTAATATTTCCCAATTGCATGATTTAATTTTTAGTGTGCTATTTAAATTTATCCTTGATTAAATTGTCTTTAAATTTGAAGTTATCATAGCTTGCATGATTTATGTTTTTGTCTTGCATAAATTTTCTTTAATCAAATTAGTGGGTTAACTATATTGAGCATTGTTTGAAGATAAAATTATTTTTTTAAAAAAAATTGGTAGTCAACCCTATTCACCCCCCTCAAGTGTTGCCTTTAAATCCTACAATTGGTATCAGAGCAGGTAGATCAGATTTCTTATTTCAAAAAGGTTTTGTAATATTTTTCTTGATTTTACGTTATGTTTTTTTTAATATTATTAAATCTGGATTTTTTCTAATTTTTGCAAAAAGTTTGAAAATTTGAGTTTTAAAAGTTGTTTTCATTAGAATTTTTTTCTTGAAAATTGGTTATTAAAACCTTATTTTTTTCTCTACTTTTAATCTTTTGAAATCTTTTTTGATTTAAAATCTAAATTTTGGAAAAGTATTTTCTTTACAAAAATCTTTAAAAAAAAAAAATTATTATATTCTCTTCCTCTTTCGAAAAAATTAATTGTTCGAGCTTATGGCAACTACTGGAATAAATGGGTATGGTAAAGGTCAATCTACCATTAGGCCCACCTTTGTTTGATGGAAATAATTATACATTGTGGAAAACTAGGATGAGAATTTATTTGATTTCTATTGACTATAATCTATGGGAAATTGTTTTTATTGGTCCTTTAATTCCTACTAAGATAGTTGATAATAAAGATATTCCTAAGGAAGAAAAAGAGTTTAATGATGAAGATAAAAAGAAGTTTTTCTATTTAATGCTAAAGCCATGAACTTTCTGTTTTTTACTTTATGTCCTGATGAGTTTAATCGAGTCTCTGCATGTAATTCTGCAAAAGAAATTTTGGGATATACTTGAAGTAACTCATGAAGGAACTAAAATCAAGTTAAAGAGTCAAATATTAGCATGTTAGTTCATAATTATGAATTGTTTAAAATGGATGCAAATGAAACTATATCTGAAATGTTTACTAGGTTCACGAATATTGTTTAATGCTTTGAAGGGAATAGGAAAAATCTTATACCACCTTTGAAAATGTGGATAAAAATTCTTAGATTATTGCCTAAGAGTTGGGAAGCTAAGGTGACAGCGATCCAAGAAGCAAAAGACCTCTCAAAACTTCCACTGGAGGAGCTCGTTGGATCTCTCATGACACATGAGATAATCATGGGCCAATGTGGAAGAAGATGTCAAAAAGAAGAAGAGCCTAGCATTAAAGTCCACTCAAGTTCAAGAGGACTCTGAAACTAAAGCTGAACTAAATTGAGGAAGTTCGCTTACTTGACCAAGAAGTTCAAAAAGCATTTAGGAAAAGGACTTCTCAAAGAAAGTCAACAATCAAGAAGGCAAAGAGAAAAGAGCCAACAAGATATAATCATCTGTTATGAATGCAAAAAAGCCTGGACACGTGAAGTGGGATTATCCTCAAAGAAAAGTCATTTCAAAGAAAAGCAGGAAGGCCATGAAAGCTAGTTAGGACGAAAGCGATGAAAGCGAATCTGAAAGTGAGTTAGAAGTAGCAAATCTGTGTGTTTATGGCTTTTGAGACGACGACGACGACGACGATGAGGTAAGTCCTGAAACCTTACTTTTGATGAGCTCATTGATGCATATATTGAAGTTAAAATTGAATTTGAAAAATTAGGTTGCAAATATATGTCTCTTAGGAAGAAAAAAATGCTAAATTAGCTCTTGAAAATAATAATTTATTAATTGAGCCAGATTAATCTAAACGAGAAAAATAAGACATTAGGAAAAGATCTAGATTTATCTAATCAAATTATTGCATGCTTTTTAAAAGAAAAGTATAATTATTAGAGAAATAAAATGAGGATATTTCAGCTACTCTTTTTAAAGTTTTACAAATGGAAAAAAGAATTTTAGTATTCATGATGGGTAAGCAAACAATGCATTATTTGATAAAAGTGGCTTAGGTTATAAACCTCACTTTAAAACAAAAGAAATTTACCAAACTACTTTGTCAAAGAAGTTCTATTTATTTGTCATGCTGTGGAAAACATTGTCATAAAGCTATATGATATTGCAATTTTTTTAAAAAAAATCATTTATTATGAATGAAAAGAGATGGATTCCTTAAATTTTTGTTAGCTAACCCCCAAGAACCCAAACAAAATTTGCGGGTTACCTAAGGTTACATCTTGAGAATTTAATTTCTCTCAGTTGTTTGAGATCCATAAAGAATAAGTTGGTACTTGGACAGTGGATGTTCAAAAAACATATGACATGGGGACCACACAAATTCACATAACTAAAAAAAGAAAGATGGAGGATACGGTTACCTTCGTGACAATAAAAAGGGCAAGATTGTTTGGCAAGGTGTATTAGTGACGGTTTTCAATATTTTTTCTTATTTGAAAATGTTTTGTGTGATGGTTTAAAGATGATTATTTAAGTATTGGTCAATTAATGTTGATAAAGGATATAGAGTTAATTTTTAGTGATTAAAAATTTGTACAATTAGAAAATGCATGTGATGGAAAAGTTCTGTTTGTAGGAAAAGAGATAAAAATGTTTTACTATTGATCTATTAGATTGTCCTATTAGTAGAAAATAAAGTTTATCTGCATGCATGAAAGATTCCGTTGGTTATTTGGCATAGAAGGTTAGGTCTATGTTAGCATTCATTTAATTTTCAAATATTTCTAAGAAATCCCTTATTAGAGGTCTTCCAAAATTAAACTTTGAAAAAGATAAAGTTTGTGATGCTTGTCAAATGGGTAAACAAACTAAGTCTTCTTTCAACCTAAAGAAAATGGTTTCTACTTCTAGACCTTTGCAACTGTTACATATGGACCTTTTTGGACCTATTAGAGTTGCAAGTCTAAGTGGAAAACATTATGTGTTTGTTATAGTTGATGATTTTTCGAGATTTACTTGAGTTTTATTTTTATCTCATATTGATGAAGCTTTAAAATCTTTTATTAACTTTTCAAAAAGAATTCAAAATGAAAAAGGCTTTATGATTTCGAAAATTAGAAGTGATCATGGAGAAGAATTTGAAAATGCTTCTTTTGAAATTTTTTGTGAAGAAAATGGAATTTCTGATGATTTTTCCTCTCCAAAAACACCTCAACAAAATGATGTTGTAGAAAGGAAAAATCTATCTTTACAAGAATTAGCTACCTCCATGCTTAATGAATAATTTACCAAAATCTTTTTGGGCTGAAGCTGTTAATACTGCATCTTATGTAATGAATCATGTTTTATAAGACCTTTTTAGATAAAACTCCTTATGAGCATTTTAATAATAAAACTCCAAATATTAGCTATTTCAAAGTCTTTGGTTGCAAATGTTTTATTTTGAAAGACAAAGGGAAACTTGGAAAGTTTGAGTCAAAAACAGATATTGGCATATTCTTAGGATATTCTACATGTAGTAAAGCATATAGAGTTTTTAATAAAAGAACTCATGTACTTGAAGGGTCAACGAATGTTGTTTTTGATGAAACACATGTCACTAATAAAGTTTCTGCTAGTGATGAATTAGAAATACTTGTTGAAGATCTTAGTATAAAAGATAGGGAAGCAGTATCAAATGAATCTCAGAAAGAGCCAGAAAAATCCCTCCCTCAGGATTGGAGATTCTCCACTCACCATGCTCATGAGTTAATAATAGGTGATGTATCTCAAGGGGTAAGAACTCGCTCTTCTTTAAATGCTTTAAATAATGTTGCTTTCGTGTCTCAAATTGAATCAAAATCTTTTAAAGATGCTGAATCTGATGAGTTCTAGTTAATTTCTATGCAAGAAGAATTAAATCAATATGAAAGAAATAATGTATGGGAACTAGTCCTGTGTCCTAATGATCATCCTGTTATAGGTACTAAATGGATATTTAGAAATAAAATGGATGAATCTGGTAATATTGTTAGAAATAAAGCTAGACTAGTTGCTCAAGGCTATAGTCAAGAAGAAGGAATAGATTATGAGAAAACATTTGCTCCCATATTGCAAGATTAGAATCTATTCAAATGCTGCTTGCATTTGCATCTCATAAGAATTTTACTTTAATTCAAATGGATGTAAAAGTGCTTTCTTAAATGGTTTCATAATGGAGGAAGTGTATGTTGAACAACCTTCTGGTTTTGAATGCTTTGATAATCCAAATCATGTTTTAAATTAAATAAATCACTTTATGGTCTTAAACAAGCCTCTAGACTTGGTATGACCGTTTGAGTAAATTTTTACTAGAAAATGGTTTTAAAATGGGACTTATTGATACTACTCTTTTACCAAAATTAAAGATTAATGATATTTTATTAGTGTAAATCTATGTGATGATATTATATTTGGTGCTACTAACTCTTCTCTTTGAGAAGAATTTTCTAAGTGTATGCATAGTGAATTTGAAATGAGCATGATGGAAAACTTAAATTCTTCCTTGGGCTTCAAATTAAACAACTTGAAGATGGAATCTTCATAAATCAAGAAAAGTATACAAGGGATCTACTCAAAAGGTTAAGTTCGATAATGCAAAAGTAGCAAAGACCCCGATGAGTACTACTACAAAGCTTGATAAGGATGAAAAAGGTAAAAACGAAGATATTAAAGGTTATAGAGGTATGATCGGATCCTTGCTTTACTTAACTGCGAGTAGGCCTGATATTATGTTTAATGTATGCATGTGTGCTAGATTTCAATCATGTCCTAAAGAATCGCACTTGCATGCTGTAAAAAGAATTTTAAAATATTTGCTTGGTACTGTTGATTTAGGCTTAATGGTATCCTAAAAATGCATCTTTAGATTTGACTACATATTCTGATGTTGATTTTGCTGGTAGTCAATTGATAAAAAAGTACTAGTGGAACATCTCATTTTCTAGGTGGTTCTTTAGTATCTTGGTATAGTAAAAAGCAAAATTTTGTTGCATTATCTACCACTGAGGCTGAATATATTGCTGTTGCTAGTTGTTGTTCTCAAGTTTTATGGATGAAACAAACGTTGCGTGATTTTGGTTTAAATTTTGAACAAGTACCAATCTTTTGTGATAATTACTAGTTCAATTAATTTAACTAAAAATCTCATTCAACATTCTAGAACAAAGCATATAGATATTAGATTATCATTTTCTTCGAGAGCATGTGCAAAAAGAATATTTCATTAATTATGTTATAACTGAGAACCAGGTAGCAGATATTCTTACAAAGACTTTAAATGAAGAAGCCTTTTGTAAAAAATAGACTTGCACTTGTATTATTAGAATTGCCTAATTATGTTTGATAGGGGGAGCATTATTCATATTACTATGAATTTATGTTTATAATTTATTGAGGGGAGCATTATTTGTATGATTAAGGGGAGAAAAATCACTTGTATATCTTTTGTTGATAACAAAAGGGGGAGAAGTATTTTTGGTATTATGGTGGTTTTCATCATAAAAAAGGGGGAGATTGTTAGCTTTAAGGCTTCAATCAAACCAAGTATTTTGATGATAACAAACTCAGATTTTTTGTACTAACATATTTTAGTGTTTTAGAGTCACTATCCTATAGAGCTCGGAAAGATGATTCAACGCAATTTGAATCGCTCAACTCGAAGTTCAAACGAGAAAGTTATAAGCAAAGAAGATTGGAGAGAAATCCAACTGGAGTGACACATGGCACCTTGCGAGTGGCACACAAACGGTCAATATTGATGATGTGGCAGCTGACGGGAAGATGACGTTGACGCTCCAACTGATCACTTTTTGCTGACGTGGCACATGATGTGGCAGTGAGTGGCGATCATGAACGAATGAGATAATGACAAGTGGTGGCCACCCAACTTCACGCGCGGACGCGCGCGTGCACGACATGTGCCTGCAGTTTCTTCACAGAATGCGGCGCGTGACGCTCAATCTCCTCCCCTGTGTGCGTGGTGCTCATATCATCCGGCTATTTTATTTTCTTATTTTCCTTTAATTTCCTGTCCAATTTTTCTCCAAATTCTCACTAAATTTCAGCATTTTCAAATTTGATTTTCTTCCTAAATTTTCATCCTTCAAATCCTTTTTATTCTCCAAATCTCAATAATTCATATCTTTCAAAATTCCTTTTCAATCCTTTCCTTTTCTATTTTTATTCAATCTCCACCCTTCATTTTCAATCATATCCAATGGCCAAAATTTATCCCACTCGTCTATAAATTCGACTTGATTTTACTCTTCATTGACATACCAAAAAGCTATCAAGTCTTAAGCTCTCAATTCTCTCTACTCTCAAATTATTGTCCTTCTTGCTCCTAAATGGCTTAGAGTTATTTTTGTGAGTTTTTTTCTGAGCGCTCAACTTGTGTATTTAGCCTTCAAGAGGTAATATTGTGAGATTTTCTTTTAATTTTTGGGAATTGTATTAAGGTGTGGGTACCCTTGAGTTGTGAGAAAAGACATTGTTTGATCCTGAACCAGTAAAATGATCTTGGATTTCTCTTTAGCCTAGGAAAAAGAAGGTCGTGTGTCGGTTTGGTTCCTCACCTGCAAGAGGATCACTTAGTGAAATACTCAAGAAGGAGTCATTGAGAGTGGAGTAGGCAATTTGTCGAACCACTATAATTCCCGGTGTTTTCTCTCCTCTCTCTCTCTTTTATTTCTTGTTTTCAAATTTTTGCTTCTTGTCTTAGTTATTTTTTTAATATTTCCAAATTGCATGATTTAATTTTAGTGTGCTATTTAAATTATCCTTGATTAAATTGTCTTTAAATTTGAAGTTATCATAGCTTGCATGATTTATGTTTTGTCTTGCATAAATTTTCTTTAATCAAATTAGTGGGTTAACTATATGAGCATTGTTTGAAGATAAAATTATTTTTTTAAATTGTAGTCAACCCTATTCACCCCCCTCTAGTGTTGCATTTAGATCTACAATCTCAACATCACAAGTATCACAACATGGTTCTATAACATACATATAACATCTCAACATCATAGTTTTATGGCATAGATATACATCTCAACATCATAGTTTATGGCATACGATATACATCTCAAATCATGACTCTACAACATACATATACGTCTCTATGGGATTGGTGTCCTAATTCTCCTGGAGTCTCGTTGTTTTTTAAAGATACACATTGTTTAATGAACAAAATAAGTTTATTTAATTCTGGCATTTACTCATATCCAATAAACAAAGCTCCTTGGTTATCTTATGTGAACTTAAGCATGTATATGTGATAAAAAATTGGATCATGCCTATGTGATAACCTAAATAGGTATGTAGTAATAAAGATTAAGGTGGATACTGATTCTGGTGACACTATGGATACACCCACTTTGTAGAGGTTCGCAAGTGTTGTAAACTACTACAGATGGTAGATCTTGACCATTCATGTGGAGATGTGGAGCAGAGGTGTCCTATACAAAGAGTTTGTATAAGACCTAGACCACGAGCTTAGACTCTGTATATAACGCCGTTGATACTAGAGACTTACATCTCACCTAAACGACCATAGGTGACATGACCTCAATCCTGAGTGTTTTGGGACTCCTGCCTTTGAGGGTGGTTCTTTGATTAGTATGGGTGAGAATGGTCATATTGCCAACTCAACATGCCTACCTTTTTGGGACTTATCTGATCTGGGAGCTGGGAACTCAATCCACAATATGAAATTCACTTCTTTCCCGAAACAGGGAAAGTAGAGAGATTGCTCCCTTAAGGGTTGATTTTGGGGCTTGAACATAGTGCTCACTTCTCTTTGAAAGAGAAGACTCAGTCATAGTAGAACTATGACTTATGTTCATTAGAAGAGATCAATGGTACTTAAGGAGCAGATGTAACTACAGGGGCATAAGGTTATTGGCCTAGCTGTACTTACGAGCGATCTGTGAAGGTTGTCGCACTGCTCATTGGTTAAGATGGACACATAATATATTAGTAGTAAGGAGAGTTTAAATGTCGGTCTTTAGTGGAGTGCCTGGCAGTTAACGGATGTTGGATCCCATGACTAAGAGTTTATATATGATATAATCTGTTTGATTGTATGAGATACATCTAGTGGAGGATTGATGTAAATGAGATTTACATTAAGTACCATGAAATAGAAAAAGACTATGGTTTATATGTTTCATGAGATGAAATATTAAACTATAGGTTATATATAAGTACGATAAGTTGGTTATCATTTATGTTTATAATAATTTAATTATTAGATAAATTAATTCTTTTTCTTTTAATAACCATATGAGTGGGTGTTATTGGATCATGGTAACCGTGAGTTTAAAAAAGGAAAATGGTTTCCTATTTTTAATTTTTTTTTAAAGAAGTTTGAACCAATTTTGTGTTTTCTCTCCATGTAAAAGAAACTCATGTAGTCGTCAAGTAATTCAGATTTACTAAACGACGGCTGGCGAGCTAAACGATCGTGCAGTATTTACTAAACGATTGCATAGCTTTGCATGATGATCGTTGGCAAGTACGATCGTGTAGAGTCTGTAGGTGACAGACTGAGCTAAACGATGAGCTAAACGACATAGCTTTTGCTAGACAATCATTTTAGCTTTATCTAAATGATTGGGCATCGACCTATACGATAAGGTCTCCAGCATCTCCCACTTTTTGACGCAATCGGTGTTTCCTCCTTCGTCTGCCTCACACCAAGTCCAGACAGAGCCCACCCTCTGGATTCTCACACTGAGAATACCAAGGTCACCTTGTTGGTGGTGTTAGACTCAACTCGACACCGTCGAGATTTTCTGGAGGCCGTTCGTGGTGCTGTGAAGGCCGTTCGTGTTGCGGAGGAGTTCGTGACCGAGGAGATCATTGAAGACGAGCGCGAAGTGTTCGTGCGATGTTTGTGTTATGTTACGGTTGTGTACATCGAGTGCTCATGGTTGCTATTATTTGATCAGAGTCACACAACGGAGCGTGGAGACACATCCTCATATGTGTGTAGAGTTTGATCTCTATTCATTTGAGTTTATTCATGCTGTAATTTGTCTATATGAATTGTATAACCGCTTGTTTGAAGTTAACTGTAAATATCTGTTCATTCATGATTGTAATTTGGAATAATCTTGTTCCGCTGCTCATAGAAATCCCAGTTCCGTTTTCCTTCAGTCTTAATATCCTCAGATCAAATACAACCTCATGGAATCAAATATCATCTCATGCTAGCATTCAAGTATCTATGTGCACAATTAATCTTTCAGATCGTCATACTAGAACATACATCAGTTATACTATACTATCAGTCCATCATGCTATAGTTCTATCATAATATCAATTTATCATGCTAGCGTACATCAAATGTTTGGCCCGTGGACAGTTCTAGTAGTAAGCTTACTTACCTCGATGACAAGTCTAACAAAAAGTAATCCACACCCTTCTTTAACTTAGTGAAATTCTTGAATCATATCCTGAATCAATAATCAAAATTAAGTTCGACATTTAAGACTAAATTTCAAATACGAAAATACCTCAAACTCCACAAAACAAGTTACCCAAAATATGTGTTGATCTAGAAATTTTTTTTAAGCTTAGCATGGAGATACCAATCCATTCATAACCCACAATTAGGAATTTAAAACCAAATTTCCAGCATATTATCTTATTCCAAAGAGCTTCAAGTTCACATTACTTACCAATCATGCTCCGAAATTCCATAGAGCCAAACTCTAATCTTACTGCACAACGGTTCCTGGCACCTTCAATCCAAGCTTCACAACATAATCAGTATAACTAAATTAAACCAAAACTCAACGGGTGATCAAACCCATTCAAGAAAACACGAACTTTAGATCTTACCTCAGATTCCATGTTTCTAGCGAAAACCCCACGGAATGGCGACGGACGAGGATGAACTTGACAGCTAGCAGCTACTACGCCGATAGACAATGACTGGAAGGGCGAACCGAACAGCACGGACTAGATCTGAACGAGCAGCGACATGCTACTAGTGACGTGACATGACTCGAGTGGACGACGCAGGGAGAGGCGAACGCGCAACTTGGACAGTTGGCCAGAGGAGGGTGTAGGGGAAGGTTGCACTGCGAGGTTTGCGACGACCAAAGGGGAGAATCTCGCGCGGCCCAAGTAGAAAGGACAACTGGCTTGGCGAACTTCAATCGGCAGCGAGTGACGACCAAGGCTGACCAACAAGCGACGAACGAGGCTGGGTAAATCACGGCAGCACGGCTGAAGCTTGGGTAGCAAGGGAGGCGACTTCAACGAGGGGGATCACGCTATTCATGAAGGGGAAGGGTTTCTTTTGTTTTATATATTATAATAATAATAATAATAACTTAAAAGGAAATAAAATAAACATTTTATTTTATTCTTTTCCTATTATACTTTATTTTATTAAATTCCCTTTCTTCCCAAAATGAAATTTATTCCTGCCATGATTTCCAAATTGAATAATTTCCAACGTCAATAATTAAATTCCCTCAATTACACTTAAAGTCCAAAATTCCAAAAATACCCTCAATTAATATAAATGACTGAAATTACATTATTAATAAAAATTTGGGGTGTTACATTCTTCCCTCCTTAAAGAACTTTTATCCACTAAAGTTTATTTCTAGAAAGGCTTTGGGTACTGGGTCCTCATCTCATCCTCTCGCTCCCAGGTAGTTTCCTTGAACTGGTGATTCTGCCAATGGACTTTCACCAATGCAATCTCCCTGCGACGCAATGTCTTTACCTCTCTGGAAAAAATCTCTACAGGTTTCTTCTCATAGCTCAAGTTGTCATTCAACTGCATGGGATTAGTCTGTCACATACTTTCTCAGCATCGAAACATGGAAGACATTATGAATTGAAGGAAGTGTTGGAGGCAATGCCAAACGGTAAGCTATGGGGCCAATTCGCTCTAAGACCTCGAAAGGTTCAATGAATCTCAAACTCATCTTCCCTTTCCTACCAAACATCATAATACCTTTCATAGGTGCCGCTTTTAAGAACATTTTATTATCAGTCTCAAATTCCAGGTCCTTACGTCTCACATCGTCATAGCTCTTCTGTCTGCTCTGAGCTATTTGCTTACGAGCCTTGATCTTCTCTATTGCCTCATTCGTGGTCTGCACTAGTTCAGGTCCTAGCAATTTCCTCTCTTCTACCTCATCCCAACACACAAAAGACCTGCAACTCCTTCCATATAGGGTCTCAAATGGTGACATCCTGACAGTGGAATTGTAGTTGTTATTATAAGCAAACTCGATTAAATGCAAGTGAGCATCCCAACTTTCTAAAAACTCTATGGCATAGGCCGCAACATATCTTCCAATATCTGATTCAATCGCTTTGTCTGCCCATCAGTCTGTAGGTGAAAAGCTGTACTGAAATCCAACCCGGTCCCCAAAGCTGCTCGAAGACTCTTCCAGAAGTTAGACATGAAACGAGGGTCTCTATCTAACACAATGGACACAGGCACTCCGTGCAATCTCACCACCTCTTTTATATATATCTATGCCCATTTATTTATTGAAAAGGTGGACTTTCCAGGTATGAAATGTGCTAATTTAGTAAGTCTGTCTATCACAACCCAAATCACAGTGAAACCTTGGGCTGTCCGGGGAAACCTCACAACGAAGTCCATAGACACGTGCTCCTACTTCCATTCTGGCACACTTAATGGTTATAACAAGCCTACTGGCTTCTGTCTGGGGCTTTCACTTGCTGGCACACCAAGCACTTACTGACGAACTCTGTAATCTCTCTTTTCATATCATTCCACCAGTAATAACGTTTCAAGTCCTGATACATCTTGGTGCTGCGGGGATGAATTGAGAACAAGGAACTGTGAGCCAATGACAAAAACTCATTCTTAATATCATTATCTTCTGGCACACATAAACGTCCTTGATAAAGGAGACCACCTTCCGCTGATACTGAGAATTTGCCATTCTGGCTTGACTTCACCTTATAAACTCTCTCCTCTAGCTAAGGGTCACATCGTTGTGCATCAATAATTCTCTACCTTAGACTCGGTTGCACTGACAACTGTGCTAACTATGTCATGACCTTCTCCACTGCCACTACAATCTCTGCCCGCTCTAGCTTCTTGCATAAATGAGTATGTCTGGTAATGAGGGCTACTGAATGAGCCATTTTTCTGCTTAGGGCATTTGCCACTACATTTGCCTTTCCTGGGTGGTACAAAATTTGCAGTCATAATCCTTCACCAGCTCTAACCACCTTCTTTACCTCATGTTCGACTCCTTCTGAGTGAAAAAGTACTTTAAACTCTTGTGGTCGATGAAGATTTATATCTTCTCTCCATATAAGTAGTGCCTCCAAATCTTGAGAGTGAAAACCTCTGCTGCTAATTCCAAGTCGTATGTGGGATAATTTTATTCATGCTTCTTTAACTGACGTGAAACGTAAGCAACTACTCTGCCCTACTGCATCAATACGCATCCCAAACCCTTATTGGATGCGTAACTGTAAATGACAAAACCACTTGATCCATCTAGTACTATAAGAACTGGGGCTGATACCAGCCTCTGCTTGAGATCTCGGAAACTACTCTCACAAGCCTCATTCCAAATGAAAGGAGCTCCTTTCCAGGTCAACTGAGCCAACGGGGTGGCTATGCGTGAGAAGTCCTTTACAAATCATCTAGTAGCCTACTAACCCCAGGAAATTGTGCATCTCGTTGACTGTGGTTGGACGAGCCCAACTTGTAATTGCCTCAATCTTTGCAGGATCCACGGAGACTCCTTCCTTCGATACTACATGTCCTAGAAAGGATACCTGCCTCAACCAAAACTCACATTTAGAGAACTTGGCATACAGCTTATTGGCTGTCAACTTCTCCAAAACTTTTCGCAAATGCTCTTCATGCTCGGCTTTTGTCTTGGAATAAACCAAGTTATCATCAATAAAAACAATCACAAAAGTGTCGAGAAATTCCTTGAGCAGCCTATTCATCAGATCCATAAACACTGTTGGGGCATTCGTAAAACCAAGTGACATCACTATGAATTCATAATGGCCATACATCGAATGAAAAACTGTCTTGGGTATGTCATTGTCCTTTATTCTCAGCTGATGGTATCCTGACCGGAGATCAATCTTTGAGAACACCATAGCTCGCCGCATTGGTCAACACTTCATACAATTTGGGGAGGGGATTACTTATTTTTTTACGGTCACCTTGTTAGCTCCTCTGTAATCAATGAACAGACGTAACGATCCACCTTCTTTTTCACAAACAAAATGGGTGCCCCCATGGTGATACACTAGGGCGTATGAAACCTTGTCCAACAACTCTCAATTGAACCTTAAGTTCCTCAACTCTGTTGGTGCCACCTGATATGGGAGCTTTTCAAAATGGGGTTAGTGCCTGCTCAATCAATAGCAAATCATCTCCAACTGCGGAGGCAGTCCGGGAAGATCTCTAGAAACTGTTTGGAAATCTCTTACTATTGGCTCTTGAAGTCAAGGTGACTTAGGCCTCTCAGTGTCACCCACGATGACCATAAAGCCCCAGGCTCCTTGGTCAAACAGTCTACTAGCCTTCAATGTTGAAATCACTTTGGGTAGAACCATGGTCCCAACCCCCTTAAACTTAAAACTGGCTCATGTAGGAGGGTTAAAGATGACCTCCTTACGACAGCAGTCTATGCTGGCATGATTAGCAGCTAACCAATCCATGCCCAGTATCATACTAAAGTCACGCATATCTAGAATTATCAAGGTCACATCTAATGCATGATTTTCTATCTCTACCTGACATGCCTTTATCTTTTTAGTAACTAACATGATCTTTACTAATGGAGTGGAAATAGATAGTGCAAAAAGCAATGGTTTTGACTCTAACATTGCATACTTTACAAATATGGAGGATATAAACGAATGCGAAAAGCCAGAGTAAAAAAAAAACTGAAGCATGGTGCCCCAAAATAGGAAGCGAACCTGTCACCACTATGCTTGACTTCTCGGCCTCGCGCCAAGTGGTAGAAAACACTCTACCTTGCTGTTGCTAACGAATTGGGCCTCCCTGAAACGAGCTTATGGGCTGGCCCCTGGGTTCAGGCACATTCCTCCTTGGGAATTTCTCTGACATATGCCCCTTCTGACCACATCGAAAAGCCGGCTAAGCAACGTCCCCAGTGTTACCTACCACAAGTAGTACAGATCGGTTTATCTTCCTTGACAGTTACAATGTGAGAGCCCTGCTGTGCTCATTGACGTGGAGCATTAACTATGTTCTGGTTCCTTTACTGATGCTCAGAAGCCTTTGGCTCAGCCTTCCTTTTCTGACCTGTAGAGGTCCCAATATTTGGGTTTTATGTCCTAAAACTCGTGGTATGTAAACAATGGAGCTTATTCTATTAATTCAATAAATGTATTACTGAATAGATCTATTGCTTGAATAGAAATCCCACAAATCTAAAAGTCCCTTGACTATTGGATGGGTACTTGAACTTTATATAGAGATATAAAAGTGGATCAGGTTCGAGTAAATAGTAAAAATGATCTATAGTACATGGATAAGGTTGGATACCTTATTCTGGTAACACTTTTGGATACGACCTGCTCTGTAGTTGCTACAAGGAGTTGTAAAGTGCTACAAATGAAGTGATCTTAATTCGTTCATGTTGGACATGAGGAGTGGGGGTGTCCTTGTGCAAAAGAGATTGTACAAGATCGAACCACGAAATGAGTCACTATTACTTTATAACACTGTTTACTGTTTAAGACTGGCTATTTCAAAGCGATGACCTAGGTAACTTGATCTTAATCCTGAGCTATCTATGACTCCTGTTTATCTGAAATTGCCCTTAGATTTACATAGGTGAGGGTTGGCTCAACAGCGCCAGCTCAATATGACTACCATTTTAAGGGTAAGACTGGATAGATAGTTGGAGACATAGGGTGCAAGAGGGGATTAACTACTACTCGTTTTAGGGATAGTAGAGAGGTTGTTCCCTTATGTGCTGATTATAGGGCTTAAACAAGGGATCCCACCCTCTCATTTGGAATGAGAGGGACTCAGTTTTGTGATTTGATCACAAAACAATTGTTCATTAGAGGATCAGTGGGAAATTGAGGAACAAGAGGTAATTTCGGGGGTAAAACAGAGATTTGACCCAACCGTTATGACGAACAACCTGTGAATGGTTAACTTACTAATCATGGTTATATCGAGTGGATATAATATATCTATAATGAGGGGAGTTCAACTATGGACTTTAGTGGAGTGACCCATTAGTTAACGAATGGGGGTTAGATCGGTCTAATGAGTTTAGCCGATTAATCTCGGATCGTTGGAGCCCATGATCTGTAGGTCCATGAGGTCCTCCTACTAGCTCAAAAATGAATTAGCTCTAGAGTAGTGTGATAAGTTAATTTAAAACGTTCAAATTAGAATCAAATGGAAATTGAAGAAAATATATTTAAATATGATTTAAATATATGAAGATGAATTTGTGTAAAAATTAATTTAATATTAGATATTAAATTAATTAGAATTATTTAAATTGTTTAAATAATTATTTATTAATTTCATTAGAAAATAATTTTTGAAATTAATTTGTAAAATTAATAAAATTTTATTTTAGAAATAAAATATTATTTAAAATCAATTTTGGAATTTTGGAAAATGGAAAAATTACACAAAACTTGAAAAATGAGTTTTTTGAAGTTCATCTTCGAGTAGCTTACAAGGAACCCACCTTCTCCTTTTTTGAAGTTCATCCCATGCAGCACATTTCTTTGCATGATAGTCTACAATATATTAAAGAGATTGGAGTGAAGAATAGAGCAAGAACCGACTAAATTTTTGTTGAAAAATTCGGATGAAGAGGTGTTCTTCAATGGGTTTTGTTCAGTGAGCTTTCTCTATATTCCTTTTGATTCCAACTTATTTTGAGTCACACAACTCAATCTAGAGCACTAAGAGGATAGTAGGGAAGATCTTGTGGTGGTCTACACAAGGATTCAGAGGATTTTGCAGCAGGAAATGGAGATTTCATTGGTTCGGCCAAGGTATGTTCATGAAACCCATTATACTCTTTTTTTAACATGTTTCTTTTCAACCAAAATTAATGAATTAGAATGCTTATGGATCCTGATTTCTTCCGCTGCGTGATGGTGTCCATCCAACACCAATCTCGAGCGATTTTCTGTACTCTTCTCCCACCTAGGAGTCAGCATCAATCCTCACAGTGGCCCACAGTGCCACAACATACGTCTTAAGGTCAATGAATGTACCATACCTTGCAATCCGCTCTTCAAACCCTGGATGAACCTCTCTGTCCTTGTTGCCTCGGTGGCTACTAGCTCAGGAGCAAAGTGGGATAACTTATAATATTCCTACTTATATTGCTCTACCAACATAACTCCCTGTTTCAAGTTCAAGAACTCAGCCTGCTTGTTATACCGGGCGTTGGCTGAAAAATACTTCTCTTAAAAACGCTCCTTAAACTGCTCCTAGGTTGCAAGTCCCCCACCAGTATCAATCATTTTCTTTACTGAATGCCACAAAATATCTGCGTTGCCAGTCAGAATGAAAACAACACATTGGAACTTGTGCTCTTCCGAGCACCTCATAAAATGGAAAATCGTCTCAATCGATGAAAACCATATCTCTGCTTTAGTGGGATCCCCAAACGATCCATTAAAGGAGCGAGGGTCAAACTTCCTGAAATCCCTCCGTGCTTAGCCTCCAGAGACAGGACTTGCATGTCTCTATTCTATGGTTGGGTCTGCTGCAACTGCTCAGGTGGCACCTGTTTTTTCTGAGCCTAGTTTTAGAGAGTCTGTCCTGCCGTCGTATTATGGATCAACTCCTGTAGTCTTCCATCAGGGAGGATGCAATGGCTTCACTAATTCTTGCCTCCATTTTCTTCTCATCAACTTGGGTCATAGGTGGATTCGTAGCTATTGGGACGGTCTGGCTACCCTCACTCCCTCTTCCTGCACCCCTGGAGGGGGAGGATTCTGAACTCGTGGATGTCGCACTTGGGGGTCCTGAACCCCTCCTCTAATAGTCTTTCTTGCTCTATGTTTAGGTGCCATGTCCTGTCATGAACTCACACATTAGCTCTCTATCTCTGGGTCTTTCTCAGAAAACATGTTATTGAAACATTACATCACTAATCTCATATATGTACTGAAAACTTTCATTAGTAGGACATACTTAGCGATAACGAGGAATCCGTTACTTGGCCACAGGGACTACCTAAACTTACAAAGTAAGTTAATCTTCATAACCCAAAACATGGGCTCTGATATCAACTGTAATGACCGACCTCCTAGGACTCAAGCTAGGCCGTTACTAACGTATGCATGCATGTAAGTTAAAACGACATTATTTTATAATGAAATAAATGCTAAATAAATGAGATAACTAAAAAGATTTGCATTAATTTCAAATACTTAAAGTCAAATGATAGAGTGCCCACAAATCATGAAAAGAAACAAATAAGTCTGCAAACAAAACTGAAGCGGTAGTCCCAAATCTTAAAAATGAAAATGTAAAACATAATAGAAATATTAAAATATGAGTGGAAGCATGTAAACTAGTCCCTGATGGCTCGATCAAGGATTCCTCTTGTCAGTCGCCGCTGCATCTCTACCCGTACCTGAAACAACAATATGAGAAAGAATAAGTACAAAAATACTCAGTAAGTTACCCACTACTGGGGTCAGGCTAGGCATTTATGTCCTCTAGATGCCTACCTCCTGTGGAACATAAATACGACTCTAATCCTCATGGAAGTCATACATGAAAAACTGATTTTTATCCTACTATAGTTAAGTATGCCCACTACCTCTAATAAGTCCAGTAGAACCTACAACCTTTGGTGAATCCCGTAGGAAAGCACTACCTCTAGTGAATCCTGAATGAAACATAACCTCTGGTGGATCCCAAAGAAAACTATCACCTTTAGTGAATCCCAAAGGAAAAACAACCTAGTGAATCCCGAAGGATAACACCACCTCTAGTCAATCCCGAAGTAAACATAACCTCTGGTGAATCCTGAAGGATAACACCACCTCTAGTGAATCCTGAAGGAAACACAACCTCTGGTGAATCCCGAAGGATAACACCACCTCTAGTGAATCCCGAAGGAAACACAACATCTAGTGGGCATCTAACTAATCAGTGAAGACACTATCACAATCTCAACATCACAAGTATCAAAACATGGTTCTATAACATACATATACATCTAAATATCATAGTTCTACAACATACATATACATCTCAACATCATGGCTTTACAACATACATATACATCTCAATATCCTCAGATTAAATACAACCTCATGGGATCAAATATCATCTCATGCTAGCATGTGCACAATTAATCTTTCAGATCCTCATACAAGAACATACATCAGTTATACTATACTATCAGTCTATCATGCTATCATTCTGTCATAATGTCAATCTGTCATGCTAGCATACATCTAGTGCCTAGCCCGTGGGCTATTCTAGTAGTAAGATTACTTACCTCGATGACAAGTCTAACAAAAAGTAATCCACACCCTCCTTTAACTTAGTAAAATTCTTGAATCACACCCTGAATTAATAATCAAAATTAAGTTTGACATTTAGGACTAAATTTCAAATAAGAAAATACCTCAAACTCCATAAAACAACTTACCCAAAATATGTGTTGATCCAGAAATTTGTTCTAAGCTTAGTGTGGAGATACCAATCTATTCATACCCACAATTAGGAATTTAAAACCAAATTTCCAGCATATTAACCCATTCCAAAGAGCTTCAAGTTCACATTACTTACCAATCACGCTCCAAAAATTCCCTAAAGCTAAACTCTAATCTTACCGGACAGCGGTTCCTGGCATTTTGAAACTTCAATCCAAGCTTCACATTATAATCAATATAACTAAATTAAACCAAAACTCAATGGGTGACCAAATTCATTCAACAAAACATAAACTTTAGATCTTACCCTAGAATCCAAGTTTCTAGCAAAAACCCCACGGAATGGCGGCTGAGGGGGATGAACCTGATAGCTAGCAGCTGCTTTGCGAACAGACAACGGCTGGAAGGGCAAACCGTACAGCACGGACCAGATCTGAACGAGCGGCGACGTGCTACTAGTGGCATGGCATGGATCGAGGGGACGAGGCAGGGAGAGGTAGACGTGTGACTCGAATGGCTAGACAAAAGAGGGTGTGGGGGAGGGTTTCACGACGAGGTCTGCGGCGACCGAAGGGGAGAATCTCGCACAACGCAACTAGGAAGGATGACCATCTTGGCGAGTTTTGATCAACGACGATCGATGATCAAGGCTGGACAATGAGCGATGAACGAGGCTGGGTGACACATGGCAGAACGACTAAAACTTGGGTAGCGAAGGAGGAGGCGGCGGGAAGGTTTTCAATGAGGGGGGTCACACTTTTCATGAAGGGGAAGGGTTTCTTTTGTTTTATATATATAAATAATAATAATAATAACTTAAAAGAAATAAAATAAAAATTTTATTTTATTCTTTTCGTATTCTATTTTATTTTATTAAATTCCTTTCCTTCCCAAAATGAAATTAATTCTCGCCATTAATTTCCAAATTGAATAATTTTCAACGTCAATAATTAAAATCCCACAATTACACTTAAAGTCCAAAATTCCAAAAATGCCCTCAATTAATATAAATTACTGAAATTACATTAGTAATAAAAATTTGGGGTCTTACAATAACCCTTTGCCACTAGTCTAGGCTTTAAGATTTGCACCTTGTCATCTACACCCATTTTTCTCTTGTAGATCCATTTATAGCCTATAGGTTTTAGTCCATTAGGTTGGTCCACAAGATCCCAGACTGAATTTAAGTACATAGACTCCATTTCAAGATTCATAGCTTTGATTCATTCATTATCTTTATCTACATCATCCATTGTCTGTTTATAAGACAATGGATCCTCAACTTTCCCATCAGATATGATGGTTAGGGTTTCTGTTAAACTCATATAATGAACAGACAGGTTCATAACCCTTCCACTACATCGAGGCTCCCTCAATGGTTAAGGTGGATCTGACTTTCTAGATGAACCAACATCAACAACTCTTATTGATGTACTAGGCACTTCAAGAACTCTTGTTGAAGGTTAAGTGGTTTCACAAGAAAACTCATTTCATACTTTCTTACTGCGTGGTTTGTGTTCCTTGATGTGGTCCTCTTCTAAAAACGTAGCGTTTGTCGATACAAATACTTTATTATCTTGGGGCATCCTACAAATAGGCATAATTTTGAATGTGGTTCCAATTTTTTAGGAGTAGCCACAAGCATATGTGTTGGTCAACCCCAAATCCTGAAATGGCATAAACTACCTTTATGATCATTCCATAAGTTTAAAGGTTTTTCATAAACACTCTTGGACGGAACAAAATTCAAAATAAGGTAGTCTGTACTGCATAACCCAGAACGAGTCCAGTAAATGAGTGTAACTCATCAAAGACCGAACCATGTTCAACAAGGTTCACTTTTTTCTCCTTTCTGATACACCATTCTACTGAGGTGTACCAGGTGCTGAGAGTTGAGATATAATTCCATGTTTCATCAAATAGTTTTGGAATTTCAAGTCCATATACTCTCCACCTTGATCAGACCGAAAGGTTTTTATTGTTTTACCTAATGCATTTTCAACTTCAGCTTTATACTCCTTGAACTTTTCAAGGGCATTAAAGTTATGTTACACTAAGTAAACATATCTATACCTTGAACAATCATCCAAGAAGGTGATGAAATATTCAAACCCTCCTCTTGCCTTAACACATAGAGGTCCGAATGTACAAGTTCTATGCGTTCTTTGACACTGTGATCTTTTCTAGTAAAAGGTCTCATTATCATTTTACCTTTAAGACATGGCTCATATAATGGTAGAGAATTTTCTTCTGGCTCACTTGAAAGTCTATTCTTAACTAATCTCTCAATCCTATTGAGATTTATGTGACCTAATCTTAGGTGCCAACGTTGGGCATTTTCTTTAGGAGAAACTTTTTATTTTTTGTTTTGAGTTACGACAGTTCTAAACAATTCAATATTAAGGAGCACCTTTGATGCTAACGGCCTTAGCACATAGAGGTTACTTTCTAACTTTGCAGAGCAAATCTCAACACCATTTTTGTAATTTAACGCTTTATTCACATTAAAACTCAAAGTGTACGATTGTTCTATTAAGAACTTTATACAAAATCAAGTTTCTTTTAAAATCAGAAACTACATAAATATTCTTTAATAAAAGATAAGATTTCTATAAACAAAGACAGAGTCCTCCCACTGCTACAGCTTAGACGACATACCTCGATCCATCCCGCATCGTCGTCTCACTAATCTCCATCTGCCGCCAGGAACTAATTCCTTAAAATGAAAAAAAGACATGGTTAGTAGTGCCTAAATCAATTATCTAGACAGAAATCATCATTCTTCACTAAACAAGTTTCGAACATGAGTAAATCATATTTACCTTGTTTAGCCTTCTTCTTTTTTGTCAAATATTTGGGACAACTTCTCTTTCTATTTCCTTCCTGGTTGTAATGAATACAAATTCCCTTTGCAACCTCGATCTTTTTGCCTTTTTCAGCAACAACTGGGCTAGCTCTCCCCTAACCTCCCTTCTTCTTCTTCTTCCACTTTTTGTTACCAAAAAATGATGGTGTAGACTTTGTCCAGAGGTTGCAACTTTCCCCTAAATAAATAAAGGAGAACGAGATAGGGAGAAGAAAGAAAGTCGGCGATGAAGGATTAAAAAAACAGAGGGGGAAGAAAATGGTCGGTGTGGCTATTTTCTCAAGCAAACTCCTAATTTGTTTCAGCAAAATTATGTAGGGTTGAGTGAGAAGTGTTTCAAGAATACTGGAGCTTTTGGTGTTGAAGAAGATGGTGAAAACAAGAAAAAATTTGAGGTGAGTCTGCTATTCAGACAGATTGAGCAAGCTTCAGTGTTTTATAGATTTCGACCTGTAGAAAACGAGTTAGGGTCTGAAATTTGGAGGTAAGCTAGCCATCACACTCCGTAAAATTTCATATGAAGGATAGTTAGCTAATTTCGATTGAAAATGACTGGAATGATAGGAAAATAGAAGATCAGATTTTCGTGTAAACCTGAGTAAGCTGCCGAATTTTGAGAATTTCGAGCTGTTGAAATCAAATATGAGGCTGAAATCTTAGGGTTTTCAAAATTTTTCATGAAGGGAGTTAGGTTAGTGCTAATTTTGATTAGAAATTGGTGAATTAATAGGAAAATCAAGACTAATCAGTTTTCGGGCAAAACAGGGAAGTAGTCGTTGTGGAGTTGATTTTGAGTTAATCAAGGGATTCCGGACCAAAAGCCAAGGTTAGGTAATTAAGATATTGATTTAGAGATTTATGCAAGACATTTGAGGTTAAATGGTCTGGAATTGAAGAAAAATGAGATGAAAAATGAAACATCGAAGCTAGAAGAAAATAGGGGACTGCACCTCGTACATTTTGTGCACGGCGTCGCACAACGCTGCCCTATTTCTCTTTATACTATTTGGTCTCGATGTTTCCAAATCGAGTAATTTGAGTCTTGTAAGTTAAATTGGTGACTAAATAGACATATTTGTGAAATATTATAGCCTTGGAAAGTATTGAATGAGGTCTTGAAAATTATTTTAGTTGTGGGAATGATTTAAATGAAAAAAGTATAACCTTAAATTTGTATTTGGATCTCAAGTCAAACGAAGATAGGTGAGGCGTATCGACCTGAAGGAACAAGCTAGGATTGAGCTAGAATTTGTGAGTGGCATTTATTTTTAAAATTTATCAATTTTTAGTTGGATTTTATGATTATTCTGAAACGGTTTACCATGCTTTAATACTGTGTGGTAGTTGATTTTTCTGCATATATTTCCTATGTTTTTTTTCGTAACCACGTTATTATGAATTGGTGTAAAGTTGAAAATTCTATTGTTATGATATGATAGAATTGATATTTAAAAATATGTTTTGACTATCTGAGCCTTATACCCTAGATTACTGAAATGAAAAATAGGGATATTGAATGCAAAAGAGTTAAAGTATCCGATCAGATCATTGGGACCCACCGTAGCACACCTATAGGCTTTAGGTCGTATGTTAGGGTGAGTAGCCCTTTGAGGCATTCCACGTGCACGTATGAGAGATTGTTGAGCTATATGTACCAAAAGGGGTATATTTCAGCTAGGTTTTCAACGTTGAGTGTATTGAGCAATGCTCTACCTCAACTAAGGATTATGGGTATAAGAGCCACTGAATGATTTACAAAGATATTCATTCAAATGATTTTTAATCAATTTGCTATATGAGCTTTGCATTGTCAAATGTTTTGATATGATTTGTTAAATGAGTCTTGAATCTAACTGTTTACCTGTTTAATGAAAATTTTTACAGAGGAAGTTTTTTTTTATAAAAGTATTATCTGTCACTCACTAGGCTTTGAATGTTTTCCCTTCCTAAGTAGCGAAAGAGTTTCCAAAGTCTAACCTACTATGATCTCGTTTGCCACCTCACTCAGCTATCGTTCAACTCAACACATATAGGTTGTTATTTGCATGTTGTTTTGAGAATTACTATTGTAACCTCATACATGACATGCGTAGTGTAAAAAGGGATGTGACATTGAGTTCTCTGCAGAATTAGAAATTTTTTTTAGGTGATCTATGTAGATAAGTATGTATGAAAGACTAAGTTTATATTTACATGTTGGAGGATATGATATGCCTAGAAGGCCGTTGTGGAGATTTGTAGATATGAATGGACATTATAAACTGTTTATTAGGAGACTAGGTGAATAGGTCAAGCATGGAGATAGATGGACATTTTGATGGAACGTGCACATGCACAGTGGAAGTAATTAAGGATCTTTAATACTCTAATTAGGTTAAATTCATAAGAACAAGTGTGTACTTTACCATAAATCAAAAGGTTTAAGAGTTCAACCTTTGTAGCTCCAAATTGATCACCAATTCCGTTCTAATCTCCTCATGAGCCGACTGTAAACCACTATGAGAGCCTTCCCGACTATTCTCCAGCCTTAGAACGAGATGGTAGGATCCAATGGGTGATTAAATTATGGATGAATTCAGTATAAAAATTGATAGAGAATTGAGGAAGTTTCCAAAACTTCTTTTAGAAATTCTAAGTTTGCCAAAAGGAGTTTGATTTTCAACTAACTTGAAATTCACCAAATGGCCAAGAGAGTTAAATTTCACATAATCACTCAATTATAAAGCAATTACATGTAATTCATGCAAAATTGAGCTAACCACATTTTGACACTTCAAAATACACTCAATTTTAATGGGATTGGTGGCTTGTAGAATCAACATCTAGTAAACGGAATTACTCATAATTCTACTTAAAATGGGATTTTCCCATTCAATAAAATTGTTGGATTGTTCCACTAAGTGGGGTCCTTTTTTGACCTTTGACTTTTGGCGTCAACTTTAGTCAAATTTTAATTAAATACAATTTTAATTCAAAATTAATTCAAAAATGATTTTGAAATTTCCCAGTTAAGGTAGTCAACCTTTGACTTTTAACTTTCAAAGCTTGGTGAAGTCAACATTTTGACTTTTAGCCTACTTTGACTAATTCTAATTAACTTCAAAATTAATTCTAATAATCAATTTAATATTAAAATAATAAATTAAACAATTTAGTTAATTTAATTTAATTTAATATACAATTATTAAATCCAATGCTAATCCCTATCAATAAGAATCTCTGTTCATAGTCTTGATATTTAAATCTTATTTAAGTATCTTAAACTCTCTCTTGATCATTTAATTCCCAATTGAATGATACGTCATTAAATATATCGCACATATTTAACACTTATTCCCTAATTCAAATTCGAACACTTCGAATTCACTCATCATACTTTTCTAAAGTTTAGTCTGATATGAGTTAGTAGAAGGATTTCATGGACCTACAGATCATGGGCTCCAAACGATCCGAGGTTAGCCAATTAAACTCTTTAACCTAATTAACAAACATTCGTTAACTATCTGGTCATTCTACTAAAGCCCAGTAGTTGAACGCCCTTCACTATAGATATTTTTCTGTCCACTCGATATAACCATAATTAGTAAGTCAACCCTTCACAATTTGTTCGTAATAACGGATGGGTCAAAAGCTTATTTATCCTCAAGATTACATCTTGCACCTTAAGTCCCACTGATCTTCTAATGAACAGTTTATTTGTGACCCAATCACCAAACTGAGTCCCTTTCGGGCCAATAAGAAGGTAGGGCCTCTTGTTTAAAACTTGGAGTCAACACTTAAGGGAACAACCTCTCTACTATCTATAAAAGTGAGTAGGAGTGAACTGTATCTTGTACCCTATGTCTCCAACTATTTACCCGGTCTTATCCTTGAAATGGGAGGCTTATTAAGCCGATGCTGATAAGCCAACCCTCATCCATGCAAATCTAAGGATAATTATAAATAAACAGAAGTTTATAGTTAGCTCAAGATTAAAGTCAAGTTACCTAGGTCATCGCTATGAAATAGCAAATCTTAAACGGTAAACAATGTTATAAAGTAATAGTGACTTATTTCTTGGTCCAATCTTATATAAACTCTTGGCATAGGATGCTCCCACTTGCATGTCTTCACATGAACAATTCAGGATCACATCCTTCGTAGCACTTTACAACGATTGTAACAACTATAAAGTGGGCCACATCCAATAGTATCTCCAGGATAAGGTACACAACCTTATTCATATACTATAGACCGTTTTGGATATCAACTTGAACTTAATCACTCTCATGTCTCCACATAAAGTTCAAGTACTCATGTAATAGCCACGAATCTTAGTTTATTGGATTTAGGTTCTTTCTAAAACGAAATGAGCAATTCATACATTCAATAACAACTTTATTGAATAAATCTCAATAACATCTTTATTGATAATAGAATAAGTTTATTATTTACAAACCACAAGTTTTAGGACATAAAACCCAATAGACAGTGGGTGTCACAAAAGGGTGATGCTTATTGTCTTCATACTCTTTTCTAGGTTTAAGAGGTAGCTTGGGAGAAGGCGTGATACCTGCTCCCAATGACCTTTTGCACTCATCCCCGTTTTGGGAATCAACATCGATCCTTAGGTTACCGGAAGCATCGCAGCATAGGTCTTGAGGTCAAAAGTGTGTACTATACCTCGTAGTCCGTTCGTCAAGCCCTGAACGAATCTTTTTGTCCTTGCCACCTCCGTGGCTACCAACTCAGGGGCAAAATGTGACAACATGTCAAACTTCTGCTCATACTTTTCCACTGACATAAGCCCTTGCTTCAATTTTAAGAATTCAACTTGCTTGTTGTGTCGTGTGTTGACTGAGAAGTATTTTTCATAAAAATGCTCTTTAAATTGATCCCACAATGCTAGCCCTCCGTTGGTGTCAATCATCTTTTCTACTGAACACTACCATATCTTAGCATTATCTGTCAACATAAAAACTGCACAATGGAGTTTTTGGTCCTCTGGACATTTCATGTAACGGAAGATTGTTTCTATGAGGACAAACGCATCTTTACCTTTATAGAGTCCTTCAGCGACCCATCGAAGGTACAACGGTTGAATTTCCTTAAATCCTTCAAGTTCTTGGATTTAAGGGACAAGTCCTGTATGTTTTAGTTCTAGGGCTGGGTCGGTTGCACCTACACTGGTGGTATTGATACTTGCTGAGTCCGATTCATTTAAGCTACCTGCTCTACCACTACACTACGGACTAGTTCATGTATCCTCCCTATCAGAGATGATGTAACAATTTCCCCAATTTGCATTTGTAGAAATGTATCAGTAACAGTAGAAGCAACAAGGATCAATAAACACTCTAATTCATTATTTTTCGCAATAATTAAAGCATGGTCAAGTTAGAACAAGAGGGTTTCAAGCCATACCTTTATAGAACTTCTTCAACTCTTGATCCTCAGCCGCAAACTTCCCCAAATCTAGCTGTAGACCACCTCAAGATCTTTCCCACTATTCTCTAGGAGCTTTAGATTGAGTTGTGGGACTTAAAATAAGCTTGAATGAAGGGAATATGGAGAAAAGCTCACTATCACCACCACTTAAAGAATAACTTCTTCAACACGATTTTTAATCAAAACTCTATATTTGCATGCTCCAATTTCACTCCAATCTTCTCAATATGTGCAGGACCTTCATGCAAAGAAGATGGTGCATGAGATGCAACTCATGCTTGGAGTCATTGAAGCCAAAATGGAGTGAGTTTTGTGTGAGCAAGTTAAAGATGACAATGGAAAAAACCAACATTCCATTTTAGTGTTTTTCTTTTTCAATTTTTCTAAAATGATTTCAAAAATCAATTTGAATTCTTAAATTGAAAATTTTATCAATTTTGCAAAATTAATTTCATAAATTAATTTTCTTAATAAAATTGACAAATAATTATTTAAACAATTTAAATAATTCTAATTAATTTAATATCAAATAAAAAATTAATTTTACACAAATCCACCTTCATATATTTAAATCATATTTAAATACTTATTCTCCTATTTCGTTTAAATCTTGAAATTAAACGTGTAATTATATTTCATATAGTTACTTATTTCCTTAATTCTAATTTGAACGTTTCAAATTAACTTATCATGCTACTCTAAAGTTAATCCATTTACGAGCTAGTAGAGGGACCTCGTGGCCCTACTGATCATGGGCTCCAACAATTCGAGATTAATTGGCTAAACTCATTACACTAAATTAACCCTCATTCGTTAACTAATGGGCCACTCCACTAAAGCCCATAGTTGCACTCCTCTCACTGTAGATATATTATGTCCACATGATTTAACCATGATTAGTAAGTCGATTCTTCACAATTTGTTTGTAATAACGGTTGGGTCAAATGTATGTTTTACCCCCGAGATTACGTCTTGTTCCTTATATTCCTATTGATCCTCTAATGAACAACTGGTTTGTGATCTAGTCATTAGTGAGAGGGTGAGACCCCTTGTTCAAGACTTGTATTCAGTACTTGAGAGAACAACCTCTCTCGTATCCCTAAATCGGGTAGGCGTGAATTCTGTTTTGCACCCTATGTCCCAGTTATCATTTGGTCTTACCCTTAAATGGGATGCTTATTGAGCCGACACTGTTGAGTCAACCCTCACCTATGAAAATATAAGAATAATCTCGAATAAACAGGAGTTCATAGTTAGCTCAGGAGTAAGATCGAGTTACCTAGGTCATCTAAGTGAAATAGTCAGTCTTATACAGTAAACAACGTTATAAAGTAAAAGTGGCTTATTTCTTAGTCCGATCTTGTACAAACTTATTTGCACAGGACACCCCCACTCTTCATATCATAACATGTACAAATTAGGATCACTTCGTATGTAGCACTTTACAACTCTTTGTAACAACTACAGAGTAGGCCACATCCAATAGTGTTACCAGAATAAGGTACCCAACCTTAATCATGTACTAAGATCGTTTTTGCTATTTACTCGAACTTTATCCATCTTTATGTCTCTACATAAAGTTCAAGTATTCATACAATAGCCATGGATCTTAGTTTATTGGATTTAGACTTTTATATATGCAATTTATAAAATCAATAATAAGTTTATTGACTATAGAAAATGTTTATCTTTTTACAAACTGCAAGTTTTAGGACATAAAACCCAACAATACTCCCACTTGAACTAAAACTTCAGTGGATCAATATATACAAATATATACAATGTTGAGTTTTTATGGAGAGAACAAAAAGTACAAATACAATAATCTAAGGCATTTTAATACCCATAAATTCTCCCACTTGCTCTAATGATGAATATCTCGTAGATCTAGTCCTACTAGGTGACCCTCAAACACTTTAGCCGAGAGGGCCTTTGTAAATGGATCATCTATGTTGTCTTGTGAAGTTATCTGCGTGACAATTACGTCTCCTCTGTGTACAATCTCCCAGATGAGATGGTACTTCCGCTCGATATGCTTTGCTCTTTTATGGTTTCGAGGTCCTTTGAATTTGCAACTGCTCCACTGTTGTCAAATAGAGAGTGATAGGCAGGTGCATATTAGGAACTACTTCCAGATCAGTCAGGAACTTTCTGAGCTATGCCGCTTGTTTTACTGCTTCACTTGTAGCTACATACTTAGCTTCCATTGTGGTGTCAACAATACAACTCTACTTGATGCTTTTCCACACAACTGCTCCTCCATTCAAAGTGAATATTGATCCTGAAATTGATTTCCTATAATCAATATCGGTTTGAAAGTCAAAATCAGTATATCCAGTAAGGATCAAATCCTTAGCACCATACACAAGCATATAACCTCTCGTTCTCCAAAGATACTTAAGAATGTTCTTAACAGCAGTCCAATGATCATATCCAGGATTTGACTGAAATCTGCTGACTATTCCTATGGCATAGCTTATATCAGGACGAATACACAACATTACATACATTAAACTTCCTACTGCTGATGCATATGGAATTTGATTCATGTCTTCAACCTCTTGAGATGTCTTAGGACTTCGTTCCTTGTGAATTCCATGTCTGAAAGGTAACAATCCTTTCTTGGAATTTTTCATTTTATACCTAAACAACATCTTGTCTATATAAGATGCTTGAGATAATGCTAATGTTTTGTTCTTGCGATTCCAAACTATTTGGATCCCAAGAACACACTGTGCTTCTCCCAAATATTTCATTTGGAATTGTGAAGCCAGCCATCTCTTAAGGTCAGCTAGAAATTCTACTTCAATCCTTATGAGTAGAATATCATCAACATACATCTCCAGAAAAAGCGACAATTTTATTAACGATTAAGTTTGCAAACATTTTGCTTTTGATCCTGTTCAATAAACCTTTCTGGTTGAGACAAATAGATAGTTTCTTCAAGATGGCCATTCAGAAAAGCTATCTTGACATCCATTTGCCATATTTCATAATCATAAAATGTAGCTATGGACAAGAGTATCCTAATTGACTTTATCATGGCAACGAAGAGAAAATTTCTTCATAGTCTACCCCCTTTCTTTGGGTAAATCCTTTTGCCACAAGTCTTGCTTTGTAGGTCTGTACCTTACCATCTTGGTCTCATTTTCTCTTATAGATCCATTTGCAACCGATAGGTTTTACCTCTTTAGGTTAATTTACAAGATCCCAGACAGAATTGAAATACATAGATTCCATTTCAAGGTCCATGGCTTTAATCCATTGGTCTTTATCCACATCATTCATTGCTTGTTTGAAAGATAATGGATCCTCTAAGCCATCATCTGGTATGATGACTTAAGTTTCAATTAAACCCATGTACCGATAAGACTAATGCACAACTCTCCCATTACGATGAGGCATTTTCAACTCTTGAGAAGGATGTGAAGTACCAATTTCATCAACAACTCTTGTTGATGGACCTACTTTATCAACAACTCTTATTGATGTATTTGTCGTTTTTCCGGACATTTCCTTTATTACTAGCTTATTGCGAGGTTGATGATTCTTCATATGGTCTTCCTCTACGAAGATTGCATTTGTCGATATAAATACCTTGTCTTTCTGAGGATCGTAAAAGAAACCACCTTTTGTTTCTTTTGGTAGCCTACAAATAGGCATACTTTTGAATGGAGTTCCAACTTTTTAGGATTTTACATCAACACATGTGCTGGGCAACCCCAATTTCTGAAGTGACATAAATTTTCTTTACGTCCTCTCCAGAGCTTGTAAGGTGTTTCAGAAACACTTTTCGAGGGAATTATGTTCAAAATATACACTGCAGTTTCAAGTGCAAGTCCCCAGAAAGAATTTGGTAACTGAGCATAACTCATCATGGAGCAACCCATGTCCAACAAAGTTTTGTTTCTCCTTTCTGCCACACCGTTTTGTTGAGGTGTGCTAGGGGCTATAAGTTGAGGTTGGATTCCTTATTCTATCAAATAGTTCTGGAATTCTAAGTCTATATACTCACTACCTCGATCTGATCGAAGTGTTTTAATCATTTTACCGAATAGGTTTTCAACCTCAACCTTATACTCTTTGAACTTTTCAAATGTTTCAGACTTTTGATGCATTAGGTAAATATGCCCATACATAGAATAATCATCTATAAAGCTGATGAAATATCCATACCCTCCTCTAGCTCTAACATTTATAGAACCACAAAGGTCTTAGTGTATTAGTTCTAAGAGTTCTTTGGCTCTAAGACCTTTTCCAGAAAAAGATTTTTTTTGTCATTTTACCCTCAAGATAGGATTTACAAGGTGGTAATGAACTATTTTCTAACTTATTTAGATGAACGTTCTTAACGAGTCTCTCAATCCTGTTGAGATTTATGTGACCCAGTCTTAAGTGCCAAAGATAGACATTTGGAGAAATTTTCCTTTTCTTATGAGTCTCGGCAGTTTTAAACATTTCTATGTTCAATACGACTTTAACCTCAGTTGGTTTTAACATATACAAGTTATTTTCTAATTTTGCAGAACAAATCTGTTTACTTCTAGTATTGATGATCACTTCATCATTTTCGAAATAAACTTTATAATTTTGTTCTAACAAACAAGAGAATAGATATTAGATTCCTTTTCATAAAAGGAATGTAATACACATTTTGCAAATAAATGTACTTATCTCTTATAAATAATAATATCTCCCACTGCTTTTGCTGAAACAACCTCCTCGATCCATACCTTAAAGATTGTTTTGCTCTCTGTCAACTGTCTTCAGGAACTTGTTTCCTGTGAGAAAGTACAAACATGACTAGCGGCACCTAAATCAATTATCTAGGTTTTATCGTTTTCCACTAAACATGCTTCTATAACAAGTAAATCACATTTATTTTATTGTTCGAATTTTGCATTCTCATCTATATTATTCAGAATTTTAGATGAGTTAGGAGATAGAGGACAATTCTCTGTTAAAACTTTATTGAAGATATCAACTGCTGGTAATTTGTTTGTTGATTTGATTTTACCGTTAACTAATTCGAAAGTAAGTATCCTAGAAGAATTCAACATGCTGAAAAATTTTAAACAAATTCTAATTAGCAAATTGCAACTAAACTCATAATCAAGTTTTAGTAGAATAAGTAATAATGTACCCATAACCCTTATTTATTTGCAACGATACTACAGCAAGACACTCTTGACTAAATACTATTTCCAAAATAACTCATATTCCGATAGTCATTTAGCTACCGCTTTTGATCAGAAATTACTAACACTCTTAATAATTTTGTAAGTGTAACCCTCCATTTTCAGACGTTAGAGGTCGGCTCCAACTATGTTACTGAAATGGAGAGTCAAGGTTGGGAATAGACCTAAGAAATCCTATCCATTTCTGGAGTTTGAGTTGTTTCGAATCCTATGTTACAACCCTCCGTAGGGATAGCCGTTGTTAAACGACTAGCAAGGGCCGCTTAAAGCAAACCAACAGGTGCAACATAGGAATCTCATGGTCCAAACTAACAGAAGAGACCATAGGATATGTTGACACATTTTCTTCACCCACTTACTATAAACAACTTCCCCCGTTTACCTTGTTATTGACTCATACAAACACTTTCTGTATGGAGATAACTCCTAGAGTGACACGAAGCGTCATATGAATCTGATTGTGTAAACTATGTAGAGATATGGCAGTTGAAATCTATATATCATATAATTGATTTATGTTTGAACAACTTTCCCTTATTCACTGAAATCTAGATTTATGCTAAAAAATACTTTCCGTATGGAGGTCACTCCCAGGGTGAAATAAAGTACCACTTAAATCTCGATTGTGAACTCTTAGGGGTGTGAGAGCTAAAAATAACGTATCATATATGTTACTAATCTCCCATTGAAGTGTTCTAATAACTTTATCATATAGAAGTTATTAAACTCCCACTGAAGTGTTCTATCAATTGGGTAAATTTATACTTAGGTTTCATTTTGGCTAAACAAACTATCCTAAGTCTAAGTGGTTTATCCAAGTATAACACTTATAATTGGATTTTAACCTACGATGTCTTAGTGATAAACCGTTTTATTACCTCACACAACTCACGTATGCTTATAAAATCGGTTAACAATACTAAGTAATTTGGCCATAATGCCCAGGTAGGAGGTGTTCCGTAGATCGTCAACTTAAGTACCCCCAGCCTTAGACAGGATTATATATCGGTTGAGTTTGTAATCTAAGTTTTACAAGTTTTAACTATTAAAACGAGTAGTTAACCTATGTGAGCATGCAACTGTTCTTTGTTATGGATTTTAAACGTCTAATCTAATTTTATAATAGCTTACAAAGTCTTAGACATGCTAAACATCCACAACATACATAAAAAGGCATTCAATATTTAACATAACAATTATATTAAATAAAAGAAACCCTAACATGCATACTATATATTATAACATTTTATAACATATTTTCAATGCATAACATGCTTCCTACGGTGAGATTTTAAATCTACATGGCATATTGTATACACATACAAGATTTATTTATTTATAACATACTTCAAATGCATAAATAATTAAACACAAACTGATATAGTTTTAGTTGGGGCATAAACAAACAAATAAAAGCCTAATTACTACAAAACAACTTCAAAATCGCTTTTGAACCACTCGAACCACTCCAAACCGAACCCAAACAACTTGAACCGGACTGGAAAAGTCTAAACTGGACCAGCCAAAAACCTTTTGAGGCCGAATTGGACAGAACCTCGAGAAAACCGGTCGAACTGGTTGCTCTTGGTCTATGCTCGAAATCTCGCTAAGGCTCATCATGTAGAAATGATGTCTGTTGTCTAACACGATCGTTTTGTGTCTTGCAGAGCTACACGATCGTGTAATGTATTCCAACTATCGTGTATCACCATCGTCTAGTGTCGGACACGATCGTGTAGTGCTATCGTATAGCGCGTCTTCACATCGTTCTGCGCCCGCGCAAAGCTACATGATTGTGTAGTGCTATCGCATAACACTTTAACGCATCGTTCAGCACTGCAGCTACACGATTGTGTAGTGCCATCGTATAGCACTTCAACGCATCGTTCAACGCCGCTGCTACACGATCGTGTAGTGCCATCGCATAGCACTTCAACGCAGCGGTTAGAACACGCCGTTACACGATCGTCTAACGCACAACACTTCAACAACCAGCGCCAATGGCTACACGATCGTCTAGCTTTTCTTCACATCGTTTAGCGATCGTAGCTAAACGATGATCTAGCATTGAAACTACAACGACGATATTTGAGCAGAGGCTGAAAAACTGGAATCTGCAACTCGGCCTTCTTCACTTGTTTCTACAATTACATCTTAATTTCAACTCTAATGACTTCAAATAAATTACAGACTCTTGAGAACGCATATAAGTATATGAATCAAGAGCCAATTACAAATTTAATCAAGAAATTAAAGAGAAATAAAATGTCAAAACTTAGAAAACCATATCAGTGCACCAGTTTCATGTAACTCATGAAAAACACCCACCACACCAAAATTAAACCATATTGAATGTTATATGATGCCTTGATATCAATTGTAGGAATGTATCAGCAACAACAGAAGCAACAAGGATCAATAAGCACTCTAATTCATTAATTTTGGCAGTAACTAAAGCATGCTCAAGCTAGAACAAGGGGGTTTCAAGCCATACCTTTAGTGTTGCTATTGTCTCCTCATCAACTTGGGCACGAGGTGGGGTTTGAGCTTCCAAAATATTCTGACTCGCACTGACTCCATCCTTTTGCACTCCCAACATGAAAAGGTCCTGGACTTGGGGATCCCGATCTTGAGGGTCTTGAACCTCTCCTCTATCCTTCATTTTTACTCTGAATTTAGGTGTCATATCCTAACATGTACTTAAAATAAGTTTTTACTAGATTCTCTATCATAAAAACATGTTTACTAAGGCATTAAATCAAACTAAATCTCATGCATAACATACTGAAAACTTTTACTTGTAGGACATACCTGGTGATGATGAAGAATCCGTTATTGGGCCATAAGGACAATATGGACTTACGTAGTCAGTTAGTCTACAGAACCCAAAACATGGGCTTTGATACCAATTGTAACGACCTGACTCCTTAGGATTTATACTAGGTCATTACTTTACACATGCATTCACCTCAAAACGACACTTTTCATGAATTGGCAAAACCCAAACAAATGATATGAAATAATTAAATTTTATTAAAAGTAAATAAATAAAATTCATTTAACAGGGTACCATTAATTAAATAAAAGAAAATAAAACATCACCAGTAAATATTAGCTAAAATAGCCAAAAGTGAAAAAACTGAAAACTCTCTAAATTCAACAACTGACTAAGTTCTAAAATATGAAAACATAGAAAAAAAAAACATGAGTGGAAGCACTTGGCTGGTTCTAGTGGCACAACCACGGATTCTCCCTGTCATTCACTAGTGTGTTCTTATTTTTACCTGAAAAAAAACATGATAAAGAATGAGCATAAAATATCCAGTAAATAACCCCACTAGTGGGGTTAAGCTATGCATTTATGTCCATTAAATGCAACATTCTAGTGGAACATGCGGAAACTTCTATTTTTCATGTTTAGTATCTTGTGGATAATTAAACTCGCCCTATCCTAGTGAGATGTACCCACAAACCTTTGGTAAAATCCCAAAAGAGTTCACGAACCACTGGTGAAGTCCTGAAGGAAATCACAAACTTCTGGTGAATCCCAAAGGAGACACTTGTCCTAGATTATATACCCATGAGTTTTTCTCCCACTTGCCCTAGATCATTGATGTGTTCTTTTATGATGTGGAAATATGGATGAAATGTGATGGTGAAAAAATGCGTTGAGCACTCAAGTTTCCTCAGCAGAATCCAAGTGTAAATTCCACTGAGTTTCCTGGTAAGTCCAGGGTCAAACTCAGGGACTTATGAAAATAGATTGCGTTGGTAATTTTTAGAAAACTTTACGGTAACCGGATAAATCAATAGTTATTGTGGTTGTTGTTTGTGATGATAAAAAATAATAAATACAGCAGAGTTTGAAAAAAGTTGATTAAACAGGAAATGCGATGAGTATGCGGTGAACGGGTCGAGAAAATTTTCGGCTAACACTTCCTAAGATGCATTTATGCTATACGATCATGCAACATGCATACAACAGTAAACCACCCCTCGGTGCGAATGCCACGGCTTCTAAGGCTAGAACGCATGCGATATATGCGATAAGTCTATAGGACCTATACATAAGCCTCTATTCTTACTTATGCGAGGACAAAATGACACACACACAAATAAGGTGACCACATAATATCATTCCCATCTCTAGGATGCATACGATGCATGTTGACAAATAGAGTTTATCTCTAAGTCCCTATCTCTTGTTTATGCAGTTCTAATCTTGCTCTCTCAAGTCCAGATTCTAACCTAGCTCTCTCGAGTCATTAGGCTCTTTCTTTAAACTCTCTCTCGAGTAGCTCTAAAGGGGTGTTGGACACAACATAAAACAAGATAATCGCAAGCAATGAACTTCCTAGGTCATGTTAGCTTAGTTCTTCTCAACCCATTCGACTAGTTTAGCTACTCATGCGTGCTAAGAGAGTGAATAGATGTAGAATAAGAACTTCCATTGTATAAATATAAAGATGAAGTACAAAATAATAATGCAAGTATAGAATAAAGGGCTTGGTAGCAATCTCTTGTTGCTCAGGCTTTTACACTGTTTTTCTTCTCGTGTTCAAAAGATAACCTCGCTCTCGCGAGAGTAGGCCCGCTCTCTACTTCTATGCCTCAAGGTTTTCTCTCGAGTTGCCCTGAGTGATTTTCGGCGTCTATTCTCTTCTCTTCCTCCGCCTTAAAATAAAAAGGAAANCTCAAGGTTTTCTCTCGAGTTGCCCTGAGTGATTTTCGGCGTCTATTCTCTTCTCTTCCTCCGCCTTAAAATAAAAAGGAAAACTATAGACAAAGACGAGCTAAGCTCTTAAATTCGTTAACTGGTGAACTCGTTAACAACTGAACCCCTTTTTCTGAAGGATGCCTTTGGTATTTATAGAACTTCCAGGGTAAAAGGTGGTTTCTCTCTCATGATTGTACAGATGGGATGTCTTTAATTCCTGACTGATGCGCCAAATATTTGTCACCAAAAAGCTGAATGTACTTGTTCGTTAGCGGCTATCAACTTAATTCGGATTCGAATATCATCAGCTTTCTGCCCCATCATGATTAATTATGCCTTTCACCTAGATGCGCCCACCATGTTGCGTAGACCAAGTTGCGGCAATCCTTCTTGGGAAAATGTTTGTGAACACAATCACCGCAAAGCCTTGCGATAATCCTACGCTCGACCAATGATTTCCTATCATCGCAATTTCCGCCTTGCGTCAACGCATTTTTTGCACAAAAATACAAAAATCAATTGTTCCTATGCGATGAACGCATGCGGCCACAATATAATAAACTTAATGCTTTTTGGAGGCAATCTAACATATTTTATCAATGCAAGCCAACATTATTTAAGAACTTAGCACTATGATACAGTGCATTTCTGCCCGTTATCAATTATACAATCCGTAGTCCTAGACTCACTAGGTGACCCTCAAACACTTTAGCCGTGAAGACCTTTGTAGACTAATCAGCATACAGTAGACTTCTAACTATCAATATATAATGAAGGCATCTTATATCCTTTACTTCTTGGGGTATGTTAGGAAATTGTTCATTTGATCATTTATTGCCTAATTGTAGGTCAATGGATTCTCAACACTATCATCAAGTATTGATGACTTGAGTTTATGTTAAACCCATGTTACAACCATGCTGTCACATAACCCTCCTACTATGTCGAGGCACTCTCAATTTTTGAGAAAGATGCATCTGACAAGTTCTAACAACTTTTGTTGTAGGACCAACTTAATCAACAACTCTTGTTGATTTTCTGTAACTTCTATGGAAACTTGATGCAATAATATCTTATCATAAGATTGATGATCTCCTACGTGGTCTTCTTTGAGAAAAGTAGTATTTGTTGATACAAATACTTTATTTTCTTATGGATTGAAAAAGTATTTAGCTTTTGGATAGCCTACAAATAGGCATACTTTTGAACAACGTTCCAACTCCTTAGCATTTTGCACCAACACATGTGTCAGCCGTCTCCAAATTCTGTAATAACGTAAACAACCTTTACGTGTCGTAAACAACTTTTGTGACCTCTTCATAACTCATATGAAGTTTTAGAAACACTATCAATAGGAACAATATTAAAAAAGTGTATGCCTCTACTGTGTATCCCAAAACAAATTAGGCAATTAAGCATAACTCATTTATCAATCGAACCATGTCTAACACGGTTTTGATTCTTCTTCCCGATACATCGTTCTGCTGAGGCACCATATCTAGAGAGTTGTGATTGAATTCTATGTTCTATCAAATAGTCATAGAACCTCAGGTCTATGTATTTCCACCCCAACTTGATTGAAGTGTCTTAAATCATTTTACCGAATTAGTTCTCAACCTTTGCCTTATATTCCTTGAAATTTCCAAGGACTCTGGACTTATTATATATTGGGTAAAATAATTGTACATTGAATAGTCATATGATGAAATATCATACCCTCTTCGTGCTTTGACATTTAATGCATGAGTTCTAAATGTTCTTTGGTTAACTTACCTTCAAGACAAGACTCACATGGAGGTAAATAGTTTTATTCTAACTAACTTAGATGATCACTCTTAACCAATCTCCCAATCCCATTGAGATCAATGTGGCTAAGTCTTAGGTGCCAAAAATATGTACTTGAAGAAACTTTTGCCTTTTGTTTTTGCATCTCAGCTATTTTAAACATCTCGATATTTAAAATAGCCTTCACTTTGGTTGGTTTTAACATATAAATTGTTTTCTAGTTCTACAGAACAAAAAAGAATTCCTCTTTTGCTAATGAATAACATTTATATCAAAAGATACTTTATACAATTATTTTAACAAGAGATAGATATAAGATTTCTTTTCATTTCAGAAACAAAAAGTACATTATCTAATATAATGGATCTATTTTCGGATAAAAACTTCTAAAACTTCCACTGATTTTGTTGAGACAACCTCTCATGTTCATAACCTTGAGAGTTATCTCGCCTTCCGCAAGTATTCTTCAGAAATTAGTTTCCTTGTTTTGCTTTTTCGACTTTCTTCTTTGCAAGGTACTTTGGGCAATTTCTTTTCCAGTGCTCATCTTCGTTGCAATAGAAACATTTCCTTTATCTGCAACTTGAGCCTTACCTTTGCAGCCAATAGAAGTCTTCCCTTTCCCCTTACCCTTTTTTATCGGAACACTCTTGTTCTTAGAAAAAGAAGGGCCAAACTTTGTCCTAAAGGACAATCCTCTATAGACTTTATTCATGGTGGCAACATTTACCTCTATTTTCTGTCTCTTAAATTTTAAGAGGGATTGATAAGCTGAAGCTCATTGAGAAGAGTAGTCAAGTTATATTTTATCTTGTTCATCATTGCGTCTATGCGGAACTGTAAGAAGCTCTTCGAAAGAGATTCCAAAATAATAATAACTTGACTCTTCTCATCAATGACAACTTCGTTTACTTCTACCATGTTGAAATGGATAATCATGTCCAGGACATGTTCTCTAACAGAGGTCCTTTCTTTCATACGACAGTTATAAGCATACTTGATGACATCATGTTTAAAAGAAATAAACGACTGTCCAAACATCCCCTACAGAGATTCCATAATATCTTTATCGATACGCATACCATCGTGTTTCTTAGCACTTATCCATTTGTGCTGGCAAGAATATAGACTCTGGCCTATTCATTTGCCCTTATCCATTTGTCATATGCATCTCGAATAGCTTCGTTTGCATTTTAGCTAGGGTTTGAAGGATACTCCTCCATTAAAATGAACCTAAGATGAACCTAAGATCATTGATTATCAATATTGTATTCAAGTTTGATTTCCACATAACATAATTGTCCCCATTAAATTTCTTGAAAGCAAATAATTGTACTAATGAACTAGTCATGCTGAAAATATAAACAAATTCTATTAGTGAATTGCTATTAATATTTTTAATATTATCCAATTATCGCTAGCAAAAATAATAATGTACCAATCATTATTTTTATTGCAACGATATTTCAGAGGTTTGGTGCAACATCCACCGTGGGGTAGTGCGCTACTCCTCCTTTGAATTGAAACAATCTCAGCTAATCATTATTACTAGAGTAATTCATACTCCAATAGATCTTTTAACTATCATTTCTTTGTTCTAGAATATACTAATACTTAGTAATTCTCATAAGTGTATGTCGCCATTACTAGACCCCAAAGATCGGCCCTAACAATGTTACCGAATTGGAGAGTCAAAGTTGGGAATCAGCCTAAAAGACCCTATCCATTTCTAGAGTTTGAGTTGTTCTGAATCCCATGTTACAACCCTCTAAAGGGATAGTCGCCGAAAAGACGACTAACTAAAGCCGCCTAAAAACGACAACATGCACAACATGGGAATCTCACCATCCAACCTAATAAAGGAGACCGTAGGATAGTTGACACACTTCTTTCTCCCACTTACTATGAACAACTTCCCCTATTCACATTGTTATTGACCCATGCAAACACTCTTCAAAGGGAGGTCACTCCCAGGGCGACACAAGCCAAGCATGGATCTCACGGTGTGAACTCTTAGATACATGAGAGCTAAAATAATATATTGTATAATTATTAGTGTCCTATTGAAATGTTCTAGATGGTTGGGTATACTTTTACTTAGGCATATATTTTGGCTAATTAAACATACCTTAAGTCTAGGTGATTTTTTTTTAGTATAACGTTTATATTAGTTTAAACCTACGATGTCTAGGTGATAAACCTTTCAAAACCTCATATCGCTCATGCATGCTCATAAAACTGGGTTAACCTAACTCATACGCTGGCTCGATCCCCAGGTAGCCGGTGTTCCATAAATCGTCAACTTAAATACCTCAAATCTTAGATAGGATATCACCGGGTGAGTTATTCTTGTTACCACTAATTTACAAGATATGAACCTATTTTAACTAAATAGGATTGCTTGGATTCCGTTAACCCTAAGTGAGCATGCTTTTTTCTTTGTTATAGATTTTAAAGTCAATCTCCTTTTATAACATTTACAACATAGACAATAAACCTATACCATGCATCTAACATGTTTTATAGAACAATTATATAAACATCTATTCCATGCAATAATATAACAACTTATATCATAATTCATGGAATCCTAAACATGCATATTATACATTATAACACTTACAATATACCTTAAATGCATGTTACATGCTTTATTCTATGGTGGGATTTCAAATCTATATGGCATACAATATGAACACAACAAATAAATTATTTAATCCATACGTTCACAATGCATAATTAAATAAACCACACTAAAATGGACCTTTTTGGCATTCTAAGCAAGATAAAAACTAAATTATTACAATAACAAATTAACAAACAGCCTCGAACTGCCTCCAAACACTTCGAACCGACTCGAACCGCTTAAAAACCACCTGAACTGGCCTTCACAGCAGCAATGCATAGGCTTGTGATTCTCTCTCCTCCATGCACAGGCTTAGGGCTTCATGCCCATTAATGTTTCTTTTTTAAAAAGAAAAATCATTGACTCATCCACCTCCCCTTTCTTCCTCCTCCCTCCCTTTTCTCCTTCCGGCGATTTCACACCCCTCTATTGCCGCCGTTCATCCATTAGATTTGACCGACCACCACTGTCGTCATTCACCAGTCCGCTGTTTGCTCGTCGGATTTGATCGCCGTCGCCGACCATAGTTCGCCAATCTGTCGCGTGCCATTCGTCCTTATTCATCAGTTATTCGCCTGTCAGAATTGGGCTTTCATCCTTGTTCATCAACTATTTTCCATTGTCATTGACTTCTAGTTGCCAAGGTAAGCCACTAGTCGTCTTCTTGTTGATTCTCTCTCCCATTCGTGGTTTGCTCCCTTCGTTTGTGTCGTGCACCAAGATCCAACCACCTATACAGATCCATGAAGACCATGGCTGAAGAAGAATAAAAGATGAAGATTGAGGGTTATGTGTTATAAACCCCATATGAAGATGGAGAGATGAATATGGACTTTGTTCGTGCTGCCTATACAGATCTGCCGCACCAAGACCGAGGAGAACGTTTCTTTTTTCTTTTTAAACCCTAAATATATATGTTATAAACCCCCAAGGGAATATACGTTCCTTTACTTGATACATGTGAATTATATACTGTGATTTATGTTGAATATTAAGTCAATGTGTGATTTATATATTGTGCGATAACTGATAAAGATATTTGATTAAACAATATATACTCTCAAATTTGTATATTGTAATATCTACTGATCTTAATTTTGTATATATTCCAAGGTATATTGACAATGTCTCAAGGTATTTGTTAGAATATAAAAATTAATTGAGAGTTTTTTTTTCTTTTATTTAGATTTTATGTGTATTGTGATATAAACAAATTTTGACTTATTGGATTTCTGATTATTTAAATGGATATATATATTGTAAATGAAATTTATGATATATACGCGATTTATGTCGAACATTAAGCCAATATTATTTATATATTGTGGTATATCTCATATATTAGATTATACAGTGATTTATGTTAAACATTGAATCAATCTTTAATTTATGTACTGTGATTATTTCATACATTTGTTAGAATATTTTCAAATACCTAACAGAATATTTTGAGGTATATTTTAAGTAACCATGAAACTGAAAAAAAAGGTGAAACCAACGAAAATAAAAAATAAAATTTCACTAAATGCATTTTCTCTCTCTAATTAAATTAAATAAAGGAAAAATATTAACAGATAAATGCATTTTCTCTCTTTATTTAAAAATATGAAAAAATCGTATTAAACACATATTCTCTCCATAATAAATGCAATTTCTCTTTCCATCATTAAGAAAGTTTTGAGAATAGGAAAATATATATAAAATTAGAAATAAAAATAATAAAAAATGATAAATTTATCCAAAAATAATACTGAAATCTTTTTTTTTTTAGAAAAATTCAAATTTAAAGATTTTTGAAATATATAGCCTTAGGAGAGGATGTTTTATGTGCAAATCTAAAAATAATAATAATAACCCAAATGGACATACTGGGCCGGCTCAAGAGATATGATGGTCCTATTTCGGCCCGTGGTTGTGACGACGACGTATTAATCCATATTTCATTTTCTTCGGTTCGAGTCTGTAATTCCGTTCCGTAAAATAGCGAAATTTGAGAATGCTGCCCCATCTGCCCGTCTCTGTACAGGCCTGCCTCCATCTTTATCCTTCTCCATTGTTTCACTCTCAACTCTCACTGCCCTTTACCTTCCAATTCCACAAGATGCTTCTTGATGCTGCATCTTCTTCCTCTTTCTCCCTTCACTTTCTGTTAAAAACCTCTTCAAAACCCTAACTTCAATTTGTTCCGATCTCTCTCTCTGTTTCTCCATGTCTCCTCACGGCGATACTTGCGATCCACTGCTACATTCGTTGTTCCGTAGTTCTCTTTTCAAATTCTAGAAGTTCGAGGTTCGTATTCTTTCTGTTTGTAGATTTCTAGTTTCGAGGACAGATTATTATTAGGTATGAAGCGGGAGTTGGCTTTTGCTTTGGAAGTTCAATCTCAGCTTGAGGGGACTCTTGGTCATACTCGTAGTGAGACTCTAGCTGAGGCGAGGTCGGGTAGTAATTATTTAGATGAGGCTGCCCGGAGTGGTGGCTGCAAGAGATTTAAAGGCTCTGTTGTGAATGGTCTGATTGTATATACTAGAGGAAGGAAGTCTCAGATCAATGTGTACAGCGGGTTGTCGGAGAATGATAATAGGAAGAAATGTGATAGTACGGTGGAACTGGAAATTCTTGGAAGCTTTGCAGCAGGGGAAAGTTGTAGAACTGAGGAGGTTCAAATTCAAACGACGAGTTCTGTTTGTAAGAAAGAGTCCGATGGGGTACTGGAAAATTCTGCACATAAGGAAGAAGGGGCCGAGGGGAGTCCCGTAGTTATTGCAAAGGCCATAAACGTTGAGGGGAATTTTCCTGGGTGGGGAATTAAGCGCTTTACACGCTCCTCATTAAGACCGAAGGTTGAGCCCATGGAAGTCACCCCAATTGCAATAAGCTCAGTTAAAGAGGAAGTTATTTCAGATGTCGGCGGGGAAACAAGTGAAACAGTCAACTCACTGTCAACTCCGAAGAATAAGTTGGAATTGAAAATGTCGAAAAAGATTGCATTGAATAAGAAGCCAATGACTGTGAGGGAGCTGTTTGATACTGGTTTGCTTGAGGGGGTACCTGTCATTTACATGGGTGTAAAAAAGGTTATTGCTATTTGCTCATTCAAATTCTCGAATTCTAACTATTTAATTCTCAGTATGTTAATTCATTTGGAATTGGGTTTGTGATGTGTATCTTGGAACTGACTTCATTTTGATCTCAGGCATATGACTTTGGTCTGCGCGGTACAATTAAAGATGGTGGGATTTTGTGTACATGCTCCTCCTGCAACGGATGCAGAGTCTGTAATCTCTTTGATCTTAACATGGGAATTCATGAAGTGATTTTTGCTAGTTATTTCTTTCTCCCCACTTGCGTTCCTTTAATTTCTTTTTCTTCAACCTAGGTCATTCCTCCTTCACAATTTGAGATCCACGCTTGTAAACAATATAAACGAGCAGCACAGTATATATGTCTTGAGAATGGGAAGAGCCTGCTCGACTTGTTGAGAGCATGTAAGGGAAGTAGGCAGACACTTGAGGCCACTATACAAAGTCTGATTAGCTCTTCTCCAGAAGGAAAAAATTTTACGTGTAGAGAGTGTAAAGGTGAAATTCTGGGTTTCTATTATTTGTTGCAATTAGCCATACGTCATGATAATCTGATAATTAGTGAGTTTAACTATTTCTAGGATGCTTTCCTTCATCTGTTGGACAAGTGGGACCTTTATGCCCCTCGTGCGAGGAATCAAAGCGATCTAAGTGTACGCTGGCACTGCCACCTCCTCCCACTTCCGCAATTGATAAGAGATTGAGGTACGGTATATACTTCTTTCAGCTTTGTGTTGTCTCCCTGTTTCTGGAATAAGATTTTGTCTTTAATTTGATTGTATTATCATGGGTTCTTGTCGATTCATCATTTCGTTTTGCTCCTTTTCCTATAACCCAAATGCTTCTTTCATGTTATGGCTTCTGGAAAATTAAGTTAGAATTTTGTGTTCTTCCTTGGTATACAATTTACATATGACAACGTATCCAGTAATATCCAGTAATATAATTATTTAAAATTCTCCACGACAGCTAGTACACGAACTGCTTATGAAAGTGATATCTTTTGCAAGTTTGGGACACGCAGAACTCCATCAGATAGTGAAACTTTGAAGTTTTTAAATTGGGTCGTGTAGCGCTTCTAAATAGTGGGATTACGTTATGCATGTAACATTGATGCACTCTCTTCAACAGTGTAATTTTCTGGGACGCCATTTATTATGTTGAAAAATGTGGATTCTGTACATTTATTATGATTTAGGACATGAATACACTAATAGGTGGTCTTGATTTTTTTTTTCCCCCATCAGTATAATATTTAAGATGTATTTTAAGTTAGTTCTGTTTTTCAGGTCGACAGAACCAACCACATCAAAATCATCTGGAAGTGCTCCAGTACCTATCTCTTCACGATATAAACGCAAATGGGTAACAAAAGCAAAGTGAGTATTATTCTCTCTCTGTGTTATTTTTCCCTAATAATATACTACTGGCTATACTTCATTTTCATTTTTATTTTCATTCCACTTCCTTTCCATTCTTCCCTGTCACATTTGGGGATTGAAGAATAAAATTTGAAATTCATGGCATTAAGTTAACAGTATGCTGCTTTTTTTTCCCTAAAATTTTCAACTCTAATGCCTTCCAAGTTCAATCATTGGCATAACTTTCAGGTCAAAATCGTTCGAATACATTCCCATCTCAAGGTCCCCCAAAACTGCACCAATGCATATTCCTTCAAATAATAAGAGTGTATTGAAGAAGAGAAAGAAGTCAGTATGGTTTATCTCTAGATTACTGTTTTTACCCACAATGCTTTTTGAGAAGACTTTTATTTTTCTTAATATCTTTAACTTTATCTCTCTTATGCGGTGGCTTGTACTTGTACGTGAAATGGAAAATTAATGTTATTGAGATTTCATATTTTCTAGTTTAGTTGCTTATTTTTACCTTGTAGATTAGTTTAGTTTAATACTTTTATTAATTTGTCAATTAGCATTTTATTATTATTATTTATTTATTTATTTTTAAAAATTTAATTTTCTTCTACGGTTAAAAAACCAAATTTAAGTTGCATTTAGAAGGTCTGAACGTGAATGAATTGAGGGATTTTAGGTAGTCTTCTCTCATTTTGAAAACTTCTCCTTGTTCCCATAGATTTGGCTTAATCCATTTAAACACTAAAACCTACTTAATCCATATCCTTGGTTGTACCTGGGGAGGTATGGTGGCCATGTATGCCAATTGGAGTTGAATAATCGGAGGTGTAGTGCACATCACAATTTCCCTTCACTTCCCCACCTCCTTTGGTCCTTATTTGACGCCAATACCATGCCACCAATTCTTTCTAAACAACGATGACCCAAATCAAATGGTGACTTGGAAGCAAGTGTGAAGGAGCATAGTGGCGACCGTAGAGGGAGGAAAAGGAAGAAAAGTCGGTGGTTACTTGAACAATGAGAACTATTCCATCCTCATTTTCTTTTCCTGGCACAGCACATTTACCTTTCCCTTTGGCAGTAAAGCAAGAGTTCTTCATCTGCTAAACGTAAAACCTTAGTTGTAATGGACAAAAAGCTAGAGAAGACAAAAAAAAAAAAAAAAAAAAAAAAAAAAAAAAAAAAAAAAAAAAAAAGAAAGAAAGAAAGAAAGAAAGAAAGAAAACAAAGAAAAAGAAAAGAAAAGAAAAGAAAAGAAAGAAAGAAAAAAAGAGACCCACTCACTTATTCATTCAAGATGCAGACCATCATTTACCCAAATGTACGACTTCAACCCTCATTACAATGATGCAGCTTTTTACCCAACATCTCAGTTTGAAGAAAATGAAAATTATTTTTAGGATAATCTTGGGAAGATAGTCAAGGTTGATGATGACATCTCTTGCCAAGAATTTGTGGATGATGATTAAATAGATGATCTTGATTGGAAGTAGTAACCATTCATTTGATAAGATGATACACAAGATCCTATTGAGAGATAATTACAAAAAACACCTCCGTTGATTAGTAAGGGTGTTTAAGCTATAATTACAAAAGGGGGGAGATAACTTGAACTTGCTTTAAGTGTTAGCTAATAGGGAAGTAGATTCAATAAAGTAGCCAATGCCCTTCTCATCCAAGAAAATGTGAGTGTTTTGTTCTGACCAAAGACGTCAACATAAGCACGAACATGGTTAAGCTCGAGGATCTTCTTGTCCTTTTTGAAATATTATTATTATAGGATCTGCTTTGAATCCATGAATTGGGATTATTAGCCTATTGGTTGAACTCCTGAATATTCATATGAGACAGAAACTTTCGGAATTTGGTCTCCTGTTTGTTGGATTAGTTTGGTTGATTGCTGTCGTTTCTAATATGGATTTCAGAAGAATATTGAAGACTTTTTTTAGTTGGAATTTATCTTGTCATATGCCAAATGGAATTAACTTTTATTTTTGTTGTTGTTGTTTGCTTCACCTGAACTCTAAGATGGGTTTCTTTCATGCAAATGGTATTGGAAGCAAGAATACGTGATATAATTGGTTATCTAATATGTAATAGATTAGTTTAGTTAACTTATTAGTTTTAGTTATTAGTTAATTACATTTGTAAATTTCTGATTAAACATTTAGGATAGATTGAATATTAATAAGTGGAGGTTTTGTGTTTGGAAGTTTTCTCTTGTTTGTTGTGGTTGGGTGTAATCCATTTAATTCCAGCGAAAACTGCTGCATTATTTTCTTGTCAAATGTTTTATCTTTTTAATGCCTTTTTTATTTTAAATTGCAGGTCACTGAAGCCAGCCTCAATGTTAAAATCCCCCCAAAGTGCTTCAAAGTGTAGTTCTTCATTAGCAAAAAATCAATGGAAGATTACAACGAAGTTAGTGATTTTTAAATCATTTGTTGATTTTTAGTTCTTAGTGGCCCAAATTTCCATCTGTTTCCATATTATGGAAGCAAATACCTCTCATAGTCTTGATAATTATTTTGATTACTTTATCTTTGAATACTTCTATTCTTAAGAGATCAGAGGTTGCATAAGTTGGTTTTTGAGGAAGACGGATTGCCTGATGGGACTGAAGTAGCTTATTTCGCCAGGGGTCAGGTAGTTAAGACAGATCATGTATGCTTATCTGTGTAACTAATCAAGTCTTACTTCAGTTTATTAACGTGTATAGTGATTTATTTCTTCTCTCTTTACATACAGAAATTGCTCCAGGGTTATAAGAAGGGATCTGGAATTTTATGTTGCTGCTGCAATTGTGTGGTAAGCCCTTTTAAATGCTTGTACATCCAGATTCTTGAGTGCTACTGCAAACACTTTCTTTTTACGTTCCATGTGCAGGTTAGTCCTTCACAATTCGAAGTTCATGCTGGTTGGTCTTCCCGAAAGAAACCGTGAGCATATTTTCCTTTAGTTTTATGGCAGCTCAAACTAATAATTCCAAGCTTTTCAATGTCTCATGGGTTTTTATTTGGCAGTTATGCATACATTTACACGTCAAATGGGGTTTCTCTGCATGAATTGGCAATCTCTCTCTCAAAAGGGCGCAAGTATTCTGCAAAGGATAATGATGACTTGTGCATAATATGTCTAGATGGTGGAAATCTTTTGCTTTGTGATGGCTGCCCAAGGGCATTCCACAAAGGTGAATCATAATATAGAGTACAGTGGTTAGACAATTTAATCTACGTTTTTCATTTTTTAATTTTTAATTTTAATTATTTAAAAATAATTAATTAACTATTTATTTTATTTGATTTTAATAACAATAACTTTTCTCCAGTTTAAACATATTTTGTGTGTGTGTGTGTGTTAAGCTCATGAGTCAAATTGGCCTCATTCTTTTTTCTGAATAGTGGATCTTGTAGTTAGCCAGATTAGAGTTTTTGATTTGCAGTTCCATTCATTTGTGCAGAATGTGCATCATTATCAAGTATTCCTCGTGGTGATTGGTATTGTAAATTTTGCCAGAATATGTTCCAAAGAGAGAAGTTTGTTGAGCATAATGTCAATGCTTTTGCAGCCGGAAGGGTACATGGAGTTGACCCTATTGAGCAGATAACTAAAAGATGCATTCGAATTGTTAGGAACATAGAAACATATCTTAGTGGATGTGTGTTATGCCGGTAATAATATTAACTTTCATTCTCTCAGATGTTCCGGCAGAAGATTTCTCATTTTTCTTTTCATTGTGCTATCTTATATGTTGCTTTTGCATTGAAGTTCGATATTTCCTTTTTCCTCTTCGTATGCAGTGGCTCTGATTTTAGCAAATCAGGTTTTGGTCCCCGCACAATTATACTTTGTGATCAGGTATCTTACCATATCGTCTTAACTTCTAGTTAAACATTCAGGTGCTGTTTTCATCGACTCAATTCCAGTTTCTTGCCCATGTTGCATTCCGTTATGCTTTTTCTTCAATTTCTTCATTTGATTTCTGGTCAGTGCGAGAAGGAATTTCATGTGGGCTGTCTAAAAGACCACAAAATGGCATTGCTTAAGGTATTAAATGAGAACACGGTCTTGCTTTTTACTCAATCCTTTGTGTGAAAATGATTTCTTTCCTTGTTCGATGCCCTTATATTTTCTGGGATAATAAAATGTAAAGACCGTTAATGAAACAGGAATTGCCAAGAGGAAAGTGGTTTTGTAGCATAGTTTGTACGAGGATACATTCTGCTCTACAGAAGCTGCTAATTCGTGGGCCAGAAAAGCTTCCAAATTCACTTTTAGATGCTGTCAATAAAAAGCTTGGAGAAAATGGTTCAGACATTCAGGCAGTTGATGTCAGTTGGAGGCTTATCAGTGGCAAAATTGCTTCACCTGAAACTCGGTTACTATTATCAGAGGCCATTGCTATCTTCCACGTAAGTTGTCTTATATATTTTCTCATTTTGATTCTTAAGTGCATTCCTTGAGCAGTAATCTGTTTTGATTAAGATACTATTTTAGATAACATTTTTGTTTTTCTCTCTCGTTATTTTATTTTTGGTTAAACTACCATTTTTGTCCTGGAAATTACTTATGTCTCATGAAAACTTATCCCAACAACAATATATGCTATGATCTACAAATACAAAAGCGCAATGCTGATGAGTCTGAGGAAGCATTGTTCAATCCATGGTAGATTCTAGATTGTCTTTGTTGTGTGTATGTGTCTATATATGTACTGATATGTGTATCATGGGAAGTCTAAAAATTTCATGCTGTGAGAATTTGTTGCCAGCATTTGAATTATGCCATAGGTGCAATATCTGATTAAAACATATCATTAATTTACAGGATCGCTTTGATCCTATAGTTGATATAGCAAGTGGACGCGATCTTATTCCAGCCATGGTGTACGGGTTAGTGACACGTCATTTCATTATGATTTTGTCTGACAGAAAGAATAGTAGCGACCATATTCAGTTTTATTAGTGGTAGTTTATATTTTTGTTCTTATCTGTCATTCTATCTCACAGAAGGAATGTAGGTGGACAAGAGTTTGGAGGCATGTATTGTGCCATATTAATTGTCAAGTAAGAATCTTGCTTATTGATGCGACCCAATACCTGTTACAAAGTATAATTACAAATTTCTAGCTTTATTTTTTGCACAGCTCATTTGTTGTATCAGCGGCAATGCTTCGAGTTTTTGGGCAAGATATTGCAGAGCTGCCACTGGTTGCAACAAGTAATGGTAACCATGGCAAGGTCTGTCTAACCAATCCAAAAAACCACCCCCCCCCCCACCCACCCCCCCCCCCCCCCCCACCCCCCCAATAATACAGTTTTTTTTTTTAAAGAATTATATTTTTTTTCACCCACGGTTTCTTATTGGAACTGCCCGTGAAAATACCTTATTCCGCGTCCTTTGATTTCTCTTTACACCTGGCTTATTCCGAGTTATTTGCAAGGCAATTTGGAATGTTTTTGACATCTTTGACTTTATACAAGAGTTTGCAATATTTTGGCCATTCTGATTTGATTCTTTCCTATGTTTCCTACGTGTAATGATGACAGGGCTACTTCCAAACATTGTTTTCGTGCATTGAGAGGCTGCTAGCGTTCCTGAAAGTCAAATGCCTTGTTCTCCCGGCTGCTGAAGAGGCCGAGTCTATTTGGACTGAAAAATTCGGTTTCAAGAGAATAAAACCAGACCAGGTATATTCTTCATATAACATAACAATATATAGCACATATTCATTACCCAAAACATGTGAATACCAGCCACAGCTAAAACAAAATTTTTGTGACGACTCACTGCAGCTCAGCAGCTATAGAAGACGTTGCTGCCAGATGGTGACATTCAAAGGCACATCCATGCTTCAGAAAACGGTTCCCTCGTGTCGGGTTGTAGGTGCTCCATTGTGACCAAGACCAACCATGGAGGGTGTGAGTGATGTTCCCTCTCCGTTCTCTCCCACCATCTCATTCTGTAGCTTTGTCTGTGTATAGCTTACAAACTTTCCCCCCCCTTTTTAGGCTGTTCAGTAAGATGAGTGTAGTAGCTAGCTAAATATATCCATTTTAGTTATATTACATCTTGAAATGTACCTTTCCCCAACCTTCTCACTGGCCCTTACCCGATAGTCAGTCTTCGTAGGTGATGGTTTTAGGCAAAGCCATTCTAAATACCCTTTCCATTCATGCTTGGTAACCCAATGCGTGCTTGTGAATATTCAAGTGCCCATATATGTTAGTATGATATGTTTATAGTTAGTTCATTTTGCTTTGTGTAATGATTTTAGAAGGAAATTTTATTATTTACAAATAGAATGATGCAAATTTTATTTATTTATTTAATATTTTAGTTTAGTTTAGGAATTAATCTAAGCAACTTTAGAAATGGTAATAGGTGTCTTTCATTTTTTGATTTGTTTAGCATATCTTGCAAATATGTTGGTTTGGTCTGTGAAATGTAAAAATCGTTGCATCACTATTTATATCGTTTATGGAATTATAATACAAGTCATAAATGTCCTAAATGGTTAGGACATTCAAATTTAACGAACCCTCCCAGTATCCAAAAAGAAAAAAACCCCCTCAACCGATCATAAATTTCTCTTGAAATGATCTTTTTGGATATTCAACGTGTTTTTTCTTGTAATTTATGAACTATTGAGGTTATAAGTGGAAAGCAAGTAATGCATAGGGACAGTAATGACAATTGGCAAGTAAATTTGGAAGGTCAAGGTAGAGATGTGTTCACAAGAGTGGGGAAGTGAGATCTAAAAATGACAAATTTTACATATATATATTATATTCATGAGTGTTCGGAGTAATTTACGCACACATTTGGGGTCAAAGAAATCCATATGATTGAATCCATGACCCTTTAGTCTTTTAGCCTTTTAATTATTCTTATTTTTTTAATTTTTATGTTCTTACTATCTAAAATGATGATTGGTACATATTTTAATCAAGCTAATAAAAGATTATTGAAAGATATTTATTCAATTTAAATTATATAATGATAATGTATGCTTATTCGTTAATCTAAAATGGATAAATTTCTAGCTATCAAAACATTGTGAGGACTCCGACTCCCACATCTACTAAAGAAGCAGTAAAAAGTGCACTATTTTGCTTTATAATTAAGACGATATTCACAAATAGTCACACTCACAACCGCCCCTATGCTTTGCCTTAAAGCATCATTAGCAATAGAGATGGAGAAAGAAGTGTAATGATACTCAAAACTTACCTTCAAAATTAAACTTGTAAAGACCATTTTTTTCTTCTTTTGCATCCTCTCTTTTTTAAAATACATTTTCATGCTTTGTTCATCAACTCTTTGATTTCAAACCTCTTTCCCTTTAAAAGTTGACATTGGCATCATCATCAGAAACCAAAATAATAATACATGGGAAATCTTTAGGTTACTTACCTGCCAAGCCAATCTTCCACTAAACTCCCATTCCCTCAAACTCAAATATATAACATCTTTACCCTTCACTTGTTCCAAATGACATAAATTTCTTCCTTCTAAGACTCATGAGGATCAAAACAAACTTCTTCTTTTGGCTCTATACTCTTGTCATTGTAGCTCTTTCCATCACCATTGCCCTGTGCTCATTCTCACTTCCGTTGACCGCCATTGTCGCCACTGTAGGTCCTCACGACGGTGCTTTTGAGCTTGGCATTTTCAGCAGTCTAGTGAAAGAGAGTGGTTTGGATGAGCTTTTATCTCTTATGACTCAATTTGTGTCCAAACACCACGATCAATGGAAGCATAAAAAGAGTTGTGATGAGAAGAAATGGAACTTTGATTTGATATCTTTGTACAATGTTTCACTTACTTTGACTGTTGATTTAAAGGGATGTGCAAATTTTAGTAGTGTGCAAAAGGCAGTGGATGCTGTTCCTGAATATGGCTCTTCAAGGACCCTTATCCTAATTGACTCTGGAATCTACAGGTCATTATTTTTCATCACACATTCAAATCTTCCAACTCTACTAATTCTTGGAAAGGGGGCAGTTAAAAATTTTTTCTTTTGAACACAAGTTTTTGGTTTTGATGTGATTTTAGTCTCTAAGCTTCTAAACCATCTTCTATTTTGGTCATGGTATTTTTTAACTCTTCTTCCCACTTTTATCAAGTTTAGTTAAAACATTATATCAGATTATAAATGACTCTCTCCCAGGCATCTAAGGATCAATAAACCGCTCCTTAAAATGAATGAAAACTAATCTTTTGCTTATGTTATCATTAACTTACTGCCTTGACTTGGTATAGCATTAGGGATGTCTTGCCCATCATGAAATGGCTGTAGCCCTAACCCGATGACAATGACTATTGCAATTTTTATTTTTTCTCATCCTTTCACCAATTAGCCTCGTAGATGCTATCTCATTGCGACATTCAAGCGTAGCCCTGTCGTGATTTTTAAAAAACATCATGATTTTTAAACAAGATGTGAAATGTCCTTGAAGTATGTAACAAGGTTGTTCTTGAAGTGGTACGTTCGAATATCGCTGTAGGAAAACACCTGTGAGGCTGACTGGCGAAAGGGTGAGAAAAAATGAAAACCGTGATAGATATTGCCATTGGAATAGGGTTACACCCATTTCATGATGGGCAAGATGCTTCTTATGTGATACCAAGTCTAAAATGGTAAGTGCGTTATGACGTAAGTAAAAGGTTAGTTTTCATTTGTTTTTAAAGAATGGGTTATTAATCATCAGGATGCTTGGGAGATGGCCATCCGTACAAAAACTCTTAATTGAAAGGTACGAGGTCCGTAACCCCTCTCTCTTTCTTCTTCTTCCTTTTTTTTTTTTTGTTTTTTATATTGAACTAAAAGAAAAATGTTGGCAGGGAGAAGGTAGTGATAGAAGCCAACAAAACAAACTTGATAATTCAAGGTCAAAGTTATCTCAACACTGCAATAGAATGGAATGACACAGCCAATTCCACAGGAGGCACCACTTACAGCTCTTCGGTCACCATCTTTGCTTCGAACTTCATTGCCTACAACATCAGCTTCAAAGTAGAAAGCATCTTCCTTTTTCTTGGTCAACTCTATTTTTAAAGCCTCTTCAACAGTGCTTTTACGTATTTAGAAAGTCAATCTAAATGGTTGGTCTTTATTACTTTTAATCTTTAATGATGATTTTTTTTTTTGTTTTTTGTTTTGTTGGTGGGGGAAAAGAACACAGCTCCTGAGGCAACTCCAGGGATTGTTGGAGGACAAGCAGTTGCACTTCGAATTGCAGGAGATGAAGCTGCTTTCTATGGATGTGGATTTTATGGAGCTCAAGACACACTTTATGATGACAAAGGGAGACATTACTTCAAAGAATGTTTCATTCAAGGATCCATCGATTTCATCTTTGGCAATGCTCGAACGCTCTACGATGTATGTAATTATCGTCTCTCTCTCTCTATATATATATAAAAGCTTAGAATGAGAATATTTGTTTGTTTTGGTAAATGGTAGGGCTGTAGGATCAAGTCAATAGCAAAAGAAGTGTTGGAGGGTGGGGTGAGTGGAGCCATCACAGCTCAAGGAAGGCAAACAAGAAATGAGGAAACTGGTTTTGCTTTCATCAATTGCACCATCAATGGCTCTGGGAAGGTGTGGCTTGGTCGTGCCTGGGGCGCTTGTGCCACCGTTGTCTTCTCTAAAACATACATGACCGACATCGTAGCTGCCGATGGATGGAATGACTGGAGAGACCCTTCGAGAGATCAGTAATACAAGAGTCAATTTGAAATGACTTTGCCTAAGAGTTCAAAAACAAATATTTTTCTTTTGACTTAATAACAAGTGTTGATGTCTGTTTTGATTATCAGGAGTGTGTTGTTTGGGGAATACGAATGCTTTGGAGATGGAGCAAATTACAGTTCGAGAGTGCCATATTCAAAGCAGCTGAATCAAGTGGAAGCTCAACCCTACTTGGATGTTTCATATGTTGATGGAAATCAATGGCTCATCAATCAACAAATCACCACTTTGTCTACCATTTAATTTCAAATAAATCCTCAACTTAGTTTTCACCACATGGTTATTTGGATACAGTATATTATAATGAGGTTTCCAAACTCTTTACACATTTATGCCTTATAGTTTCAAAACTCCTCTAAAGTTATGGGTTGGATTTTTTTCTTTTTAGTCCAAAACTGATCCTAAATTAGACATTTTTTTAGTTCTTTTTTAAAATGATTCTGTTTATAATTTTATGTTTTTTATATTTATATTTGTTCCCTTCCAAATTAGTTATGATTTTTGCATATGTTATAGAAACACTTGATTTCCTACTCAAACTTTAAAAGTAAAAATATTTTTTTTGAAAACTAAACTTATGATTTGATTTTCAGAGACTAAATAAACACAAATGTCAATGTTCAAAAATTCACTTACCCTTAAAATAGTCGTTGAGTTTTGAAATTAACAATTATTGGAAAATTTTAAATCAACTAGTCTAAACATAAAATTTAAATATATATAAATAATGGGACAAGATATTCAAACTACAATTCTTGATTGTAATTTTATATTAAATTGAGCTTTTAAACTTTCAATTGTGTACTTGATAAATACATCTGTCACACCCCTTCCGGATCATCCTTTCAATCTAGGAACAGATGGATACCACACCCTCTTGATGACATTTACCGCCTGACCTTCTTTACCCATGCCAAGATAAAATTCCACTATGCACTGGTTAAAGAAAAACAATTAGGGGGCGTTTGATGTGTGATAAAAACAGAGAGTTGAGTTGAGTTGGTAATTAAATTATCTGAAGAGTTACATTGTTTGTGTTTGGTGTGTAGAGTTGAGTTGAGATTGTAATTATTATTATCTGGTGTTGTTTTTGTAAATGAAATTGATTTTGTATTTTTTTTTTAAAATATATCGTTGAACTTTTGTTTAGTGAAATAATAATAGATCGTCGTATGTAACATTTTTTAGATCTAAGAAAAAAATGAAATAGAAGAAGAATAATTGGATCTAAAAGAACAACTATAGAAAGAAAATAAAAAAAAAAAGAGAAAGGAGGAGTTGAGAAAGAAAAGGGAAAATAAAGCCCATACAAGCCAAATGAGAAAGACGAATCAAACAACAAAAGAAGAGAGAAGATGAGAGAAGGGGAATAAATGTGAAGAGAGTATGAGAGAGAGAAATGACAAAGTTATTGAGGGAGTTGGGAGAGTAACAAAAACATGTGGGAAAACGAGTGAGAATGAGAGTGATAAAATGGTGGGTAATTAAACCCACTGTTTTATTTTTATTAGTGGTGGTCAAAGTTGGGCACAAGAAGGTGGTAGGCGGAGTATGCCGCTGAAGTTGTTTGTGTGAAGGTAATCGTTGGAGTTAGTCACTAGAGTTGTCGTTGGAGGTGGTTGGTGGAGCTCGGAGTTCTTCGTCGAAGTTGGTTGTGCGATTGTGGAAGTCAGAGTTTTTTTACCAAAGTGGTTGTCGAAATTGGTTGTCGGAGTGCTGTTGGAGGTGGTTGTCAAAGCTCGGATTTGGTCGTCGGAGTTGGCCACCCGAAGGTGGTCATCGGAGTACGTCGCCAGAGTGTGATAGCGATAATCTCCAACGGAGACCGATGGGTGGAACCATTAAAAACATTGGAGGAGAGAGAATTAGGGAGAGTTGGGTGAGTTGGTAAAATAACCAACTCAATCCCACCAACATTTAAAGTTGGTTGTCAAACATTGAGTTGGTAAAAAATATCAACCCAACCCAACTCTCCTTGATTGTCAAACACCCCCTTACTAGATTAAGGAAAATTGAGTATCATAGCATTAGAATTACAGATGGATGCAACCCGACTTATGTACGCCCCATACAAGCACAACCCCAAACTTTAAACCTTAAACATAGCCCGACTTTGATTTTATGTACAAATTTTACATACTCCCAAGACATCATGTCGACGCAGGACTTTAAACGTACAAAATGGAATAAGTCTAATGATGATGTGGCAGACTTCGACTTCTTAAGGCATCTGGAACTCTTCTGCTACTTGGGGTGGGAGGGGAGGAAAAATAAGAGAAAATGATGAGCTAAAAGCCCAGTAAATGATAATTTATAAAACAGATTTTATAAATCTATAATAAGGTTTAATCATTTTCAACGCATGCTACGAAACTTTGTAAAGAATGTATTTCAATGCGCATGGTCCATTCCATTTCATTAAATGCAAAGTTCAAAATCAGATTCCATAATATCATCATAAGCTAATAAAACTCATCACCAAAACCTGTACTCGAATATCTTTGGGTGGACCAATTTAACACATCTAACATGCTGGTGTAGACAACTCAATGCACTCAGCAAACATTTTGTCATACGTGCACGTAGTGCCATATTCCACTTCACCGCAGGCTCGGAAAAGTTTTTGGACCCCTTTTCGCCTCGACAATCCTTTGATCATCTAGGTGGTGCTATGGAAACACATTCACAATATATAGGTAACTCAGTAGTACGAGATTCAATGGTTTGAAACCTCTTTCATACCAACCATGCATTTAATGGTTATAAACCACACATTTAATCTATTTTAAAAAAATCAACATTCTTTCCAAATTATGCATTCAACCTTTTGAAAAAGGTAGTTAAATCATTTTCAATCAATCATATTTACAAGCACATCACCATTCAAAACAGTACATTTACAAATTTGAATCAATCGAACACTTAACATTTTAAAAGGATATTTCAACGCAACAAAATATAATTTTTACTTTTAAGAAAGAATCACTCACAAATTGAATGACCAAAGAGTAGCTATCAATGCACAAGAAGTGGTTGGGATCTATGCGTCGAGTAATTGGCCATGGGACGCGTGCAAGATAAACCTATGCAACCGACACTATGATGCGTCCAACAGACAGTACAAAGCTTATGGAAATGTGCTCTTGCACCAAACACCGATGTGTTCAATGCAGGTTGTGTTCAGCTTGACAATGCACCCAACGTCTCACTTAGCCAACTCCAACCAAACTTGTGTGTGGCTACACAAAGCCAAAAACGTATTGAAAAGCTAGAATCTCCCTTGTTCAATGCCAACGACCTCAAAGCCCACATCCTTCTTTCGATTTCAATCGCCAAAGAAACCTGGATCACAATTAACAATGCACTTGCATCTTTCCATAAACCACCATAGTTTCTCTCTAGTGAGTAATCAATCTAAAATACCTGTAAAAAAAAAAAAAAAACCAATATAGAGAGTGTAGAAGAAGAACTTATCTGTTAGTTTTTTTCTCTGTTGTTTGTTGTAACCACCAACTCACCTTGAGCTTGCTTCTTTGTAAATAAAAACCTACATATAAAAGAGAAGAAAATAAGAGTGAGAAAGGTGTGAGTTCATTCTGTAAATTTAAAAAGAAAAGCAATAAAGTGATACCCTCCCTTTTTGCACAGTGGGCGTAGGCTTCTGGCCAAATCACTTAATCTCCTTGTGTTCCTTCTTCCTCTTTGGCTATCTTCTTGTTCATCCTTGCATTTTCTACTCGATTTTACTTACATGCAGGTGAATCTCTGTGGATTGAAGCTCAAGTACCTCATCCCTTCTTCAGAAACTCTAAAGAATAAAGAAGAACAAGGAAGAAATGATCTCTATCTCGTAAACCCTTCAAACCTCTCTCTGATTTTCCCACTCAGATTGATTGACAATCTAAAAAAAGTATTATGATCGAGCTGGTACGTGGTAGAAGAGAGTCATCATCAAGCTAGGAAAGATTCTGTCCTAAATCCACTAACACAGCAAGCGTGGTTGGATTTTTACTCTGAGTTGGGCTGTCTCCAAGGTTCACGCTAGGCCTGTAAAGAAGTTAAAGTTAGTCCACTGGGCTTACAAGTGGTATCAAAGCCAAGAAACAATCCAATTCTAGTCCAAGATTTGAATTCTTGCAGAGAAAGATTAGACACAATCAATCTTGAAATTTAAGAATGGCTGCAACAAGATTTGAAATTGAAAAATTTGATGGGAAAACAGATTTTAAGCTGTGGAAAGCAAAAATCAAGGCAGTATTGGGGCAACAAAAGTCACTTTTGGCCATCACAGACTAACCAAAGCTCCCTGAAACACCCATAGATGCAGAAAAAGAAACAATAGAGGTAAATGTCTATTGAACCATTGTTTTAAATATTACTGACAGTGTTCTAAGGCAAATTGTTGACCAGAAGACTGCTTATGATCTTTGGAATAAATTGAATGAAATCTATCTCAATAAGTATCTTTATAATAAAGCTTTCTTGAGGGAAAGATTCTTTACATACAGAATGGATGCTGCAAAGACTCTCACAGAAAATTTGAATGAATTTAAGAGGTTGTCATCCGAATTTAGGTCAATGGGAGACAATATTGGAGAAGAGAATGAGGCTTTTATCCTATTGAATTCACTACCGGACTCGTTTAAGGATGTTAAAATAACAATGAAGCATGGTAGAGAGAAGATTACCATAGAAGCAATCATTTCAGTAGTCAAAGTTAGAGAGCTTGAATTACAAATGAGTAAGAAAGATCAACAAGGAGGAGAATGATTGTTTTAAGTGTCATTTTTGCCATAAATTGGGACACATGAAGAAAGATTGCTACTCTTTAAAGAGAAAGTTAAACTAACAGAATAAAGGTGGGAAACAGATTGAGGCAGCTGTGGGGGAAAATTCTTTTGTGTTTTCAGATGCTTTGGCAGCTATTAATGAGTGTAGAAGTCAGAATTCCATGGAAACCCAAGATTGGGTTATAGATTCTAGTTGTTCAGTCCATATGACACCATCTAAAGGGTGGTTATGTACCTATAAGAAGTGGGATGGGGGACTAATTTACATGGGAAATAACAATACCTGTAAGTCTCTTGGTATTGGCTCTGTTTCCTTAAAATTTCAAGATGGCACAGGGAAGCTCATTAGGAGTGTGAAACATGTTCCTACCTTGAAGATGAATCTCCTATCTTTGGGGATGTCTGACTCCATTGGATTTGAATACAGAGGAGTTAGAGGCACTTTTGAGATAATTAAAGACTCAAAGGTGGTCTTAGTGACTACTAAGATAAATGGCTTGTATGTCATCAAAGATGTTCAAATGACACAATCAACCCTAATTGCATCAGATGGAGATCCCATAGAGGATGAGCTTTGGCATAAGAGGTTATCTCATATCAGTGTGAAAGAGCTGCAAGTTCTTTCAAAACAGGGAATTCTTCCTAAAGGGGTTGGGAACAGTCTGAAATTTTGTGAGCATTGCATCCTTGGAAAGGCAACTAGGTAAAGCTTTCCCAAAGGCAGCATACTACCAAGGAGATACTTGAATATATGTATTCTGACCTATGGGGTCCAGCTCACTCTCCTTCACTTAGTGGAGTAAGGTATTTCCTTTCTTTTGTTGATGATTTTTCAAGAAAAAGTTGGGTCTATTTTCTAAAAACCAAAGATGAAGTTTTTGAGAAATTTAAAGAATGGAAAACCTTGATTGAAAAAGAAACCTTTAAACACATTAAACATTTGAGAACTGACAATAGATTAGAGTTTTGTGGAGAAGAGTTTAACTTGTTTTGCAAGGAAAATGGAATTGTGAGGCACAAAACAGTGAGGTGTACACCTAAAAAATTGGAGTTGTTGAGAGACTCAATAGAAAATGCTTGAAAGAGTTAGGTGCCAGCTTTCAAATGCTCTCTTGCTTGAGAAATACTGGGCAGAAGCAGTGTCCTATACTATCTACACCCTAAATAGATGTCCACATCAATCTATTGAGCTAAAAACACCAGAAGAAAGGTGGACAGAAAAACCTCCCAAGTTGAAGCACTTGAAGATATTTGGGAGTGTAGGGTATGTGCATCAAAGCCAAGGTAAGCTGAAACCTAAGGCTCTCACGTGTATGTTTCTAGGTTTTACACCTAGAGTGAAAGGATACAGGTTGTGGCATCTTATTGAGAAGAAATGTATCAACAGTAGGGATGTAGTGTTTAGAAAAAAAAAATGAGATTTTCATGTTAACTGAACAACAACCTACATCTATGTCTAAGACTAGTAGTACAAGGTTTGAGATGGAGCCACAAAATGAACAGGAAACTTCTACCTCTCTACAGAACCTAGAATTTTAAAGTGAAGACATTGTTGAGGTTAGGAAAAATGTGTCTAATGAATAAGAAGAGATACAAGAAGTCCTATAGAACTATTCCCTAGCAAGGAACAAGATAAGAAGAGCAATTGTGCCCCCTACAAGGTACTCAGAATCTGACTATGCTAGTGTTGCTTTAAGTGTTGCCATATCATTAAGCAACAATAAACCTACAAGCTTTGAGAAAGCTACTAATAACCCTAATGCAAAGTAATGGATTGAGGCCATGAATGATGAAATGAGGTCTCTTAACCTAAATGATACCTGGAAGCTAGTACCCTTACCTAAAGGGTACAAATCTATCTCATGTAAATGGATATACAAGTTTAAAAAATAAATTCCAGGAATACAGAAATCAATATTCAAAGCAAGGCTAGTTGCAAAGGGGTTCACATAAAAGGAAGGCATAGATTATACAGAGGTGTTCTCCCCTGTTATGAAACACACATCAATTAGGCTACTCCTCTCCTTAATGGTTCAGAAGGATCTCGAGTTAGACCAATTTGATGTGAAGACAACTTTTCTACATGGTTTTTTGAATGAAACCATTTATATGAAGCAACCTCAAGGGTATGTGAAGAAAGAAGAAGAAGAGCTAGTGTGCTTACTAAACAAATCGATCTATGGGCTCAAGTAGTCACCTAGATGTTGGTATGACAGATTTGATGAGGTAATCTCTAAAATAGGATTCAAGAGAAGTTCCTATGACTGGTGTGTGTATACCAACACTAAAAGTTGTAAAGGACCAGTGTATCTACTCTTATATATAGATGACATGTTATTAGCAGAGAGCTCTAAAGAAGTGCTAAGCCAAGTCAAGACTCTTCTAAGGAAAAAGTTTAACATGAAAGACCTAGGGGAATCAAGGAGAATCCTAGGTGTTGAAATAAACAAGGACAGGAAACAAGATAAACTTTATATAAGTCAAGTTGATTACTGTAACAAAGTGCTGCAAATGTTTAAAATTAGTAGTGCCAAGCCAGTCATCACCCCTCTTGCACCTCGTTTTAAACTTTCAGCTACTAATAGTCCTAAAAGTACAGATGAGGATCACATCAACTTTATGAAGACAGTACCTTACTCCCAAGCAGTGGGATCCTTGATGTATCTGATGACATCTACAAGGTTGGATTTGTCCTATACTACAAGTTTGGTCAGTAGGTATATGTCTAATCCTGGAAAACGCCATTGGGAAGCTATCAAGTGGATACTAAGGTATCTATGCTCTTTTAAAGGAGCTCGAATCCTATACAGACAGAATGATCCTTCTAATGATGAAATGTATGGTTATGTGGATGTAGACTATGCGAGAGATCTAGATAGAAAGCGTTTTCTATCAGGGTATGTTTTCTTATGGGAAAATAATCTAATAAGCTGAAAGGCTTGTCTACAATCTATTGTGGCCCTATCCACAATAAAAGCTGAATTCATAACTCTGTCAGAAGTAGTCAAGGAAGGACTCTGGTTGAAAAGGTTACTAAATGATTTTGGTATCATACAACCTAAGGTAAAGATCTACTGTGACAATCAAAGTACAATTTATTTGTCTAAAAATCAACAGTTTCACAGTAGAATAAAGCACATTGATATTAAATATCATTTTATTCGACAAGAAATTGAAAAAAGGGAAATAGAGGTAGTTAAAATACATACCTCCGACAATGCGGCAGACATGCTAACCAAGACTGTCCCTCAAAGCAAACTTGGCCATTGTTTGGACCTCCTTGGATTCGAGCAATCTGAGAAGGGTTAGCTCAAAGTCAACTCAAAAGAAACAGGGAGGTTCACTGGATGCTTACAAAGATGGAGTTTGTAACAGAAAAAAAACAATATAGAGAGTGTAGAAGAAGAACTTATCTGTTAGTTTTTTCTCTGTTGTTTGTTGTAACCACCAATTCACCTTGAGTTTGCTTCTTTGTAAATAAAAACCTACATATAAAGGAGAAGAAAATCAGAGTGAGAAAGGTGTGAGTTCATTCTGTAAATTCAAAAAGAAAAGCAATAAAGTGATACCCTCCCTTTTTGCACAGTGGACGTAGGCTTCTGGCCGAACCATTTAATCTCCTTGTGTTCCTTCTTCCTCTCTGGCTATCTTCTTGTTTATCCTTGCATGTTCTACTCGATTTTACTTACATACAGGTGAATCTTGTGGATTGAAGCTCAAGAACCTCATCCCTTCTTCAGAAACTCTAAAGAACAAAGAAGAACAAGGAAGAAATGACCTCTCTCTTGTAAACCCTTCAGATCTTTCTCTGATTTTCCCACTCAGATTGATTGACAATCTGAAAAGAGTATTATGATCCAGCTAGTATGTGGCAGAAGAGAGTCATCATCAGGCTGGGAAAGATTCTTTCCTAAATCCACTAACTCAGCAGGCGTGGGCTGGATTTTTATTCTAAGTTGGGCTATCTCCAAGGTTCACATTGGGCCTGTAAAGAAGTTAAAGTTAGTCCATTGGGCTTACAATATCTAAAATAGTTACTAGCCCTTAATCCCTTGACCGCAGTAGTTTCTTTCTCTTCTTCCTCTTTTCAGGTTTCCCAAAAGCTCCCCTCTTCAGCCTTTATAGAGAACAAGAATTTTCATTGTCAATGAAACCTTTCTTCCCTGCCCGCTAGCTCCTTCTTGGCCTCAACCGTCTCACTTTCTTTCCTTCCTCAATTTCGGCTGCCACCTAATGTTTTAAACCCCAACTATGTTCACACTCACCTCAATCTTCCATTTCTTAAAATTTCCTTTGTTTTTTTTTTTAAACAAACTAAACTTTGATTTGATTTGATTTCATCCTTTTCCTTTAATAAATGACTTAATCTCAACTTATTATTCAACTCAATTTTTGTTGTCTTTAAATTATTTCCATTTAATTCTAATTTCCATGGATAAATAAAAGAGAAGGTCCTTACAACATTAATTTTAAAAGATATCAAATAGAGTTTTTTTTAGTATATAACAATTGTGGGGATAGGGATCGAACCTTCAACTTCGTGTCAATTACTATTGAACAAGGACACCTTGACTAAAAATTTATTAATTAAATACAAAATTATATATATAATAGAACATCTAAATTTAAAAAAAATTAAATATTAACAAATACCGGTCAAGAAAACTAACAAATGATCCTCAACACATTTATTTTTTACAAATTCAAAGTTTTTTCTGGTTGCTTTATGCTATTGTTGTGGTCATTTTTAAATTTAGCTCATAAGTTATTCATTAATTTAACTTTTATTTTTTAAAAAATTAAAACTTATGTTCAAACTTGATATACAGGATGAATATATAGTTTATATTATTAGGACAGAGCGTTATTTTAGTCCTATATATATGAGAAAGTCCACAATAAGTCTTTTTTTCCCTCTTCTTCTTCCGGCCGTAAAGGATTCCGTACACAATAGTTGATTATACTGAGTATATATTTATTATGAAAGGTAAACATTCATGTAATATATATTCATCACATTTTATATATGCCAAAATATACCTTTTAAAATTTGATTGCAATTATTTGTAAAATGAGTAATTTATAATTAAAGTTAATTATATAATTTGAGAAATTTTAGATAATTCTAATGCACTGATTAATAAAATAATCCAAATTAGTTTTAAAAAATAAATCCTAACTTTTCTCAGGTATAATTATAAAAACTAATTTATTAAGTTGAATTAAAGAAATTAACTATATATATTAAATAGTTAAGAAAAATTGTTTTAAATGAAAATTGCTGAAAATATTTATAAATATAGCAAAATGTAATAGTCTATTAGTGATCGATATTGATAGACGCGGATAGACATCAAACAGTGATATTTGCTATATTTGTAAATATTTTAGTTCGTTTTACTATATTTCAAAACAACCCTATTTATATACATATTAAATTCTTAGGGGGCGTATAGTAGACCAAGAGAGTTGGGTTGGGTGGCTTTTTAACCCCAAATTTTTTTGTTCTAAATGAAATTTCAGTATTTTTCTAATACTAAAGGACATTTTTGAAATTTTGAAAATTTATGTGTAATTGTTGTGATTTGATTGTTAAGAAAGGGGTGATTCGTCTTAATTGTTTAAATTGTGGAAATTGGACTTTTTATATCACATAAATTTAATTTGAAATTGATGTCAGGAATTAATTTCATTTTGGGAAGGAATTGGTTAAATTCTTTTTGAATTGAAAATTTTAAAGAAACAAGGGATTTAAAAGTTGGAAGGAGAGAATAAAATAAGGTAAGGTAAGATATAATGAAATAAAACAAAATAAAACAAAATATTTTATTTATTTTCTTTTTTTCCCTTTCCCCTTCTTCTTCTCACGCAAAGCAACCACCCAACCTTTCTTCTTTGCGCCGTCCACCACCGACCCAGCCTCCGTGCCACTCGCCCTCCTTCACGTCGCTCGTCGTGCCGTTGCTTCTTCCCAGTCATTGAAGTTGACGCCGAGTCACAGATCTGAGATGCACGTCCTAACTGTCTTAGTCGCAAATCTAGCCGCTCGCCCTCGTCCTCCGTGTCGAATCTGCCGAAAAAGCCAGATTTGAAGTGTCGCCTCGCTGTTCGCGACCTGACACCGCCCCTCCCTCAGTCGGCTGGATCCAACTCCCACCAGTCGCGCGCCGCTTGACGACGAGCTTCAAATGCCCGTCTCTCTCTGACCCACGAATCTGTAGCTTGCCGCCTCCGATTGCGAGTCGCTGCTGCCTAGGTTGTGCGACTTCACTCCGACACCGCTGTCAAGCAGGATGTCGTCGCCGCTCACCAGATCTAGTTTGGGTGAATTTTTTTGAGAATTTGAGGATTTATTGTTCAAGTTTTGAATACCCAACCAACTATGGGCCTAATTACTAGATCAATTGTGATTTTAGATTTTAGATACAAAGTTTGGAGGGATTTTAAAGTCTTTTGAGTGCTACCGACAAGATTATGAGTTCCGTCAATTTTGGTAAGTTTTGGGTGAGTAGTTGGTTTGGTTCTCTTTTGGATTAAGGGTAATTATTGAAAATTTAGTTATTAAACTTTGGTTTTGATTTAGGTTCAGGTTCGACAAATAAATAGAAATTTGGAACTGACTTCGAACCAAGCCACGACTTCGGTAAGTTAAATTTGGGGACATTTGATTTAATTTGGTTAATTAGATTTAGACCCTAAAGATGAGTTTAAAACTATGGATTTATTATTTTTGGACTAGGGGTGCTAAATTAATATTTGTAATTTATGTGATAGGGTTGATTCAAGTCTTCCAAATATTTTAAGAAGATTAATTACGTGGATTAAAATTTGTTAAGAAATTTGAAGTAAGTAATCTTATTATTGAAACTACCCTAGTGCCAGACAATGATAATTATGATTTACAGAGGATCATTAGTTAACATGATATTCATGTATGCCTTCATTGACTGTGGTTTGAAAGGACTAGAGTCAAGTATTGATAATTATGATTTACTGAGGATATATTAATGGTGTAAGTTTATGTATGCCTTGCTGGCATGAGGGTTTAAAAGACTAGATGCGCATAGAGATGTTTGAATGCTACAATGATTTGAGTATATTATTATTTTGGAGATCTTACTAAATCTGGGGATGATGAGATATATATGTATGTTATGGGACTAGGACGATGAGATATATATATATATATTATAGAACCATGATGATGAGATGTATATGTATGTTATGAGACTAGGATGACCAAAGGTATATGTATGTTGTAGAGCCATGATGTTTAGGTGTATATGTATGTTATAGAACCATGTTGTGATACTTGTGATGTTGAGATTGTGATAATGTCCTCACTGATTAGTTAGATGTCCACTAGATGTTATGTTTCCTTTGGAATTCATTAGAGGTTGTGTTTTCTTCGGGATTCACTAGAGGTTGTGTAGGATAAAAATCAGTTTTTCATGTATGTATGTGTCCCATGAGGACTAGAGAAGTTTATATGTTCCACCTAGGCATCTAGAGGACATATATGTCTAGCCTGACCCCAGTAGTGGGTTACTTACTGAGTATTTTATACTTATCCTTTCTCATATTTTTTGTTTTAGGTAAAGGTAGAGATGCATCGACGATTGAAAACAGAATTTGTGATCGAGCCATTGGGACCAGTTTTACGTTTCCGCTCATGATATTTAGATTTCTTTCCATGTTTTTCAACTTCCAATTTGATGTTTGAACTTACTATTAAGATTTGTTTTCAGACCTATTTATTATCATTTATGATTTATGGGTATCCTATCATCTGTTTTTAATATATGAATTTAATGAAGGTCTTCTGAGTTCAACTTATTTATTTAGCATTTATTTCATTATAAAAGGGTGTCGTTTTAAGTTCCATGCATGCATGTGTTTAGTAACGGCTTAACTTGAGTCCTTAGGGGTCGGGTCATTATAGTTGGTATCAAAGCCCATGTTTTGGGTTCTGTAGACTGACTTACTATGTAAGTCCAGATTGTCCTTGTAGTTCATGAACGGATTCCTCGTCATCGCCAGGTATGTCTCATTGTAAAGATTTAAAATTTATGATTATGATGCGCTATGACTTATGATATTGCGATACTACGTTCTAAATGTATGCGATGATGCTTAAATGCTTTGTAGTATGCATTCGTGTAGTGTGCGTGTCACAAGTTTTCTTATGTTGGAACCAAGTATAATTCCAATGCAAGTTTCTCAGAGTGATCTGAGGTCAAACACGAGGATTGTTGTAATTAATGCGATACTAATGTGGTATATGCGACCGGTTAAACATAAAGAATAATGAATTGGATTTGCAGAAAAGTAAATTGCGGTAAAGAGTAAATTGTGGTAAAGAATAAAATGCGATGGTAAATAAATTGCGATAAAGTAAATTGCGGTGATAAAATAAATGAATAAACTATTAATATACAGGTTGAGGACTGGCTGTGAAATTATGCAAAAGAATCTGATGAATGCGGTGGCAAGTCTTATGAAATGAGTCAGAAAGAGAATGGGTTGAGGGAAAGGACATCGCAAGTTCATCAATCTTGCTGAGGACGCAACTAAGGTTCCGCTTTCCCTTGGCTTATACCTTTCAGTGATCAGCTGCGTTCCCATATGTCTATGGTGAAACAAAGATGAACGTGATGAACGCAAGGTTGTTTCCATCTCTGGAAATACTTCTCACTTTAGTTAACGCATTCTTCCAACCTTCTTTCGATAGGTGGAATAACATCTTCACTTCTGCTCTTACATGTGAAGATGCCGTCGAACATGCTTTAGCTAAACTTAGCCGATTTTCTTAACAAGGATTAACTCACTCGCTTAATCCTTCCCCTTACCCTGGGGATTAGTTACACATGATGAAGAAAATGGATGATAAATGTATAGAAAAGAACAGAGAGATGATGATGAATACGATAATGATATTTAAATCTAGAGATCAACGTTTGTTACAGATGGTGAATGAAAGATTACAGATAGGTGAACACAGTAGATGAATAGAAAATAAGAACAAATACAGAAAGTGTCAATGTCTTGACACAGATCCCGATCTGAGACGATTTACTTATCGGCATGTGGTAGAAATGGAGTGAAAAGCTTTCCTTTCAGGCTTGAATTCCAGGTAGAATTGACCTTTCACACAGAGCTTCTTCTTTGGGAATGAAAATAATTGCTTTCTCAGAGACTTACCTCTCGGTCTTGTTTCGTTGTTCTCCTGGATTTTCTCTAAATTGTCTCTTCAAACCAGCTTCCTTTCTTCGAATTTGATGAAGCTATTTATAGACCTTGGCTTCTTCTGTATTAGTGGTCCCGTTTTGAAAATCTGATAATTCCTGCCATGGCTTAGTGGAAATGTTTGCTTTGCTCCATGATCAATTTGTCAGAATCGTACAACAGAAAAGCTGTACATGTTAGAAGTCCTTGTGTATGTGTTGCTCTTCACATCTTCGATCAATCGCTGCATGCGGTGTAATTGTTTTGATCTCTTATCGATTGTCGCATGCGGTGGAAGTGCGTTGGTCGTTTGAGTCCATGATCGATCGTCGCATGCATTGCAATTGCGTTGTTCTTTTTTCGTTCTTGATTGATTGCCACATGCAATGTGGATGCATTGTTCATTTTTGTCCTCAAGCGATTGTCGCTTTCGGTGACCTGTTTTTTGCAAAACAAAGACTTGGACATTCTATTTTACCATCGCAATGGGGTTAGCGGGTGTGCTTACGACATTACAATTTTCGCGATTCTAAGCCAATTTTTATACTGTCGATGCAACTTTTCCTTCTTTTTGCCGTATAATCTAAATAAAACGGTATAAAAAATTTGTATTTCTACAAGTTATCATACCCCCACATTTAGATATATGCTTGTCCTCAAGCATATCCTCGACAAAGGCAATTTAGCTCAAATCCTATCCTAACTTTGCGTCGATCGGCTACTTCGAATGCTCCACCTCTACATAATTTCTCAACCTACAAGTTCCTTCTATCCTTTGACAATTCTTCAACATGCTCTACTTTATTCTTATCTAAGACAAACCTCTGCCAAAAGTTACCTTCTAGTTTTGAGAAAAATATTTTACCTCTTCTTGCGAAAACAATGAAATGCGTCTTTATGCAGTGGCCTGGTTTGTGTCAACCTGTAGAGACTGTTGATCATGGTTACACCCTTCGTTTTAGCTTGCTCCCATGGGTGTCATGCGAGCATCCAACTTTGGTTGTGTACCAATCTCAACTTCAACTCTTGATCCTTAGCCAAGTTTTACTTTTGCTGGTCAGAGGAGTTGTCTCTTTTATCCTTATTTTCTCTTTTTTTTTTCTATTGCGTCGATTCTGGTAACCTACCTTCGTTTTGGCTTACTCCCATGGGTGTCATGCGAACATCCAACTACGAGCAAGTTCTTTTCACGACTTAACTCTTATCAGGTTGGGATTTTCCTTTGCGCTAGCAGCGGATTTTATTTTATTTTTTGATGATGATGAACGCATTTGCCTGATATTACCGCATCCACTTGAGCATTTTCCTGATATTATCGCATCCGCTTGATCGCATCTGCTCAGACCTTCCCCACCTCCAAATTTAGAGATGCGCAAGGTTCTAATTGCGTTGTTTTGGATAGAAAAGACAAAACACTTAGTCAAAATTTTGAAAAGAAGGTTTGAGCAGAATCTTGTAATAGAGAAGGTAAAGTAGAACTATTGCGAAGAATTGTCTAAGTGTTAGGCAGAAAATGCAATGTATAAAGAAATTTTGCTAAGGGTATGCATACTATTCATCATGGCAGCGCAAATAAACAACGCAAAAGAAAAGAAAAGAATTGCCACAATAAATTGACAAAGGATGATAAAAGTAAAGAGGTCAACACATATGGAAAGAATAATTACTCAGCTGTATAAAATTTGTCTAAAACAAAGAATTATAAACATCGCAACATAAAATTGTATGTACAAAAGAATACAAGGTATAGCTATCTATAAAAATTGAATGGCCGCAAAAAAATGCAAAATTGTGGAGAAGGTGGTACACCCCCAAATTTAGAGTTGCGGCGGAGGCTCTTGATGAAGAGGATGTTGCGGAGGAGCTCGTTGTGGCGCTTCTTGAAATTGCAGAGGTTGCTGTAGATATGGAGGCACCATGGGACCATGTAAATATGTTGTTAAGAAATTGAAGTACTTACGGTTGCGCTCAACCATCTATCTTTGATTCAGGCGAATGGTAAAGATGTTGCGTTGAATATTGACCATCGCCTGTCGCAACATTGTATTGCTATCTCGCAACTTTGCATTGCTCTCCTGCAACTCTGTTAATGCATGGCGAAAGAAGGTAAGCTATTGAGATAAGAAGACCCGCATATCAGTTAAGGCAGCAGCAAGGGATGCGGTGGTGGGTTGCGCCGTCGATGTTTCATTAGCATCAGTTTGAGGTTGAGCAGAAGGGCTTGCTCCCAAACCGTGTGGGTCATCAACATGCGGCGATGGGGGTGAAAAGTGAGGTGGAGATGGATGGCAGGGGGACGTTGCTGGAGATGTAGGGTTGGAGTCGGGGGCAAGGAGGAGGTTTATGAATTGTTCGGGAAGAGGGGAAATGAGATCATTTTGCAGGCTTGGTGGACGAATGATTAAAGACAAAGGGTCCAAGGGTAATTGGGTTTGCTTCTGCGGCGAACTGCCTTGGACGATCTCATTTCCTTTATCATTGCAGCGTTGCTTCTTTGGTTTTGGTGGTTGCGACGCATTTAGATCAATGAAGGGTCTTTTTGTTGGAAGCTCGGGGCAATGTGGTGAATCCTTGAGAATCATTCTCAGGATCTTCGTGTGGATGACACCATGAACTTCAGGCATGGGCTCTTCGTGAATGCCTACGTCCACAGAGAGGCACAGACTCGAAATTGTCCACGGGAAGAAGTACTGACCTCTCACACGACCAACAAAACCTCGAATCTGCTTTGCAATGAGCTGGCCCACATCGATCGGAATGCCACGCGCTATGCAGTAGGCGGCCATAACTCGATCCCTTGAAATTATTTTGTCATGTGTTGTTGGGATGAGTCGCCGTTTCATCAAATAGACCCAAAGTCGCGCCTTTGGGAGCAACCTATTGGAGGCGAGGGTTTCTTTTTTGGTTGTTGGGCACCTTCTGGTCGATGCAAGCTCGCTGCTCTCAACTTTAGCTTTGCCCTTGTCTTAAGCGGACGCAAGGCGGGATTTTTTTTTTTGTTTGCATTCCCTAACCTTGCGTTGCTCTTCTTGTTCCGTTTTCCAATCTTCCACTTCTTTTCTCTTCCTCTCTCTGACGCGCTGCACATTCTGTCTCTTATACACATCTAGATGTGTATAAGAGACAGGGCGAGGGTTCTTATGCTTGTTAATGACACCGACCACTTGGTGCCTGGTTGCGTTAATACCTTCAGCGCATCCTCCATGTGCTCTTCTTCAGGATCATCAATCAACTTGTTACCCGGTGCTTTCGAGAAAGTATTTAACTGATAGAGCTCATTGATATCCCTTGCATTGAACGACACTACCCTTCCTTCGATGATCACTGCATCTTTGGTGTCATGGAGCTGGCCGTGATAGAAGGCCCTCACTACCACAGGAATAATGATGGATGGACATTGGCAGAAATTTTCCCACCCATGCTCCACCACAACACTGGTCATAAGATCCAGTAGTGGCGTCGATGCAGGGAAGAAGCCCATTTCCATCCACAGATCATCATTTTCTTTTTTGGTTGTTGGGCACCTTCTGGTCGATGCAAGCTCGCTGCTCTCAATTTTAGATTTGCCCTTTTCTTGAGCAGACGCAAGGCGGGATTTTTTTTTGTTTTCCCTCGCCTTGCATTGCTTTTCTTTTTCCTTTTCCCATTCTTCCATTTCTTTTCTCTTCCTTTCTCTGACGCGCTGCACATTTGCTTTGCGGCGTCTCTCATTCTCCTTCTTCTCCTTCTTCTTCTTCTTTTCTGTTTCTTCTTCTTCTCTCATTTCTCTTTCAAATTTCTTCGAAGAAAGCATAATGCGTTGCTCATCCTCGAGCCATCTTCTTTCTTCTTCCTCCACTCTTGCGTTATCACGGTGGACCTCATCATAGTGAAGTTTTCTGGCCAAATCGCCTGATGCGATGAATCGCCTGATGACGCACGTGACATCCTTTCTTTCTTCTCCTCTAATTCTCCTTTTCTTTTCTCCTCCTCCTCTGCTTGCGTTGGAAGAATAATGGGTCACTTGTGGACCCTTGCGGTGCATTCTCCTTGCGATGCCGCATAAGAGGGGTGATGTCAGGGTCTTCTTTGTCTTCAGATGCAACCAATCTGGTATGCGGTGATGAAACTTGTGGTTGCACTGTTGCTTTAGTTTGCGCTGACATCCCCTCTTCCACCCTTGTGATGGTTGATTCTCCATCAAAATCTAAACTTTCTACCCTCTTCCTTTTCTCCTCTTTCTTCAGGCGTTTCTCTTCTCACTTGTGTTGTTTTCTTTCACTTTTTTTCTTTTCTTTCTTCTCTTTCTTCAACCGGGCGGCTTCATCTTCTTCCACCCGTTTTTCTTTACTTTTTCTTTTCTCCTTCTCTTCAGCCGTCCCCAGCTGTTTCTTCGCCTCTACGACCTCCAGAACGGCCCTGATGGGTCCCTCATTGGAGTCTGTTGGAACAGTCTCCTTAGGATCCGAAATGGTCAGGGCCATTCTCTACGAAGCTACTGGTAACTCCTCTTCTGATTGGCAGGGGCTGGTTCACAAACTCCTGCCTCCGGAATAACCCCCCCCCATCTCTTTCTAAATTGCTCAAAATACTCCCAAATACCACTTTGTCGTCCCTTCGCTTTAGTTCACTTTCAGTCGAAGGTACTGGGAGTGCCACCTCAGGCCTGGTGGCAGGGGCACTCTTCGTGCTCAGCCCTTCTCAGTTGGTGGGTGGTTTTTCGACTACAGAGGTTTTTCACTGGGGTTTTCCGACGATTCTTGGGGAAGGCTTAGGCTGGGCGATGAGGTGGCAGTTGGCAGCAAGGAAAGCCACCTCCCGTGCAGTGACAGGGGCTTGGGAAGAGGAGGATGGTAGGGAAGAAGAGTGTGATGACTGTTCGACCATTTTTTCAGTGAAGTGAAAGAAGTTGAAAAATTTTTGGTCTTAGGAAGAAAAGCGGAAGGGGATGGATATGCAGGGAAAATTGTGCTTAGGGTTTTTCTTTTGCGAAGAGATGCAAATGAGCTCCTCGGTTGAAGGAGGTGCGATTTACAGGTTGGGCCTTGATGGGCCCAACGCAATCGCTGTGTGGCAGGTCTCGGTATTCCAAAAAAACCTACTGTCGCGCCCCTCTCATTATGATTTAGTAGAAAGGACGTCCTTTCGTCTACTATTCCCTCAGAAGCTGAAGCGATTCGACTGCCCTCTTCGCGAATATTTTATCATTTTTTTTATTTAATCGGACGGGTGCAATGTTAAGTGTTTAATGTAATGCATCCGTTACCGAAAGTGCATATTTGCGGAGGATGGGCACAACATATGTATTAGTGCAACACACCCTTTAGCGCAATGCATTTTTGGAGGACGGGTGCACGGTATTTCTACCAGCGCAACACAACCATCGACATAGTACGTATTTGCAGAGGACAGGCGTAGTCTACATATGCGCGCAACTCATCCATCAACGTAATGCATTTTTGGAAGACGGGCATAAAGTGTATCTATTATCGCAAGATACATCCGTTATCGCAATGCATACCGGATGTTATTTATGGTATCACTAACATCGCAACGCTTATCCCAAACCAAATTGATAAGATGTTGCGGTGTTCATTTATAACATTCATTCACAGAATTTAAGATCAACGCAAACTAAGGCTGGAATGGAAATAAATTCAACTAAGTATGAAATTAATGCAAACTGGAATTGAAGTAGAAGTAAATTCAAGTACGCAGTAAAAAATAATTTAAGAAAGCAATAATAATGCAATAAAGAAAGCAGTGAAGAAAGCGGTAAAGAAAGTAGTAAAGAAAGCGGTAAAGATAGATGTTGGTATGTTGTTTTAAAGAGTTTTCATGGTTACTGCAATCGCATCCCCGCAGGCGGTCAAACTTGCTTGCACAATGTCACTACTGACATTGTTCCTTCCCATTTGATCCAGGGGCTTCTGAATTATTGGGCACCGTTTCTGGTGTTCTGTTTCTAAGCTCGGCTGCCAGTTGCCCGACCTGCACCTCCAAGTTTCTTATGGAAGATGCTTGCGATTGTATGACCGCATCATTTTTCTCTATACACTGCTTGAGCAGAGCTTCCAAGGAAGATAAATTCGTTGAGGTGTTAGATGAGGAAGGTTGGTTGTACGATTGCCTACTTTGGTGGTGACTCTGATTCAGACCTTGATGAAAAGCCGGAGGGTTTTCTCGATTCCTAGAATTGTTCTGTAGATTCCTTTGGCCTCCCTGGTCGTTTTTACCTCCCCAACTGAAGTTGGGGTGAATCCGTCAACCCGGGTTGTACGTGTTGCTGTACGGGTTATTCTGAATGGAGTACACTGTCTGTGGGTTCGATGGGCACATTTCTACTAAATGACCCCCACCACAATTGTGCACAGCTTATCCGCTGCACTTGTGTTAGCGCATTGGCTTGCGCTGCACCCTAAGATAGGGTTCCCTAATTAACTGCCGCCATTTGTGCGACCAATGTGGTCATTGTATCTGCAGGTACCAATGGCACTCTCTGCTTTTCTTCGTTCTGGGCCTCTTCCCCATAACCTATCATCTACCCAGTCATCTGTATTTCGCGAAATGCAATCCAGATGACCTTGGCTTCAGTGTACGTTTTGTTCCATAAATCCTTCTGCCGCGGAGGCATCAGCAACAACTTGCGTCAATCTGTCCAGGCCATTGTAAAAGGTTTCTGGTGCGCGGTAGATTGGAAGTCAATTTTACTCGAAACTAAAATCCCGTAGACGCGGTATGCGATGCATGTTCCTAAAGATATGCGTTGATAGTCATGCGTCAATGGTCATGCATTGGAATGAAAATGCGTTAACGAATGTATACGATGACCATGCATCCTGCCACAAGTTTTCTTGCGCTCACGCCAAGTATAACATGAAAGCAAGTTTCTCGGGTAATCCGAGGTCGAACACAGGGACTTGTAACTATATATTTTTCGGTGATGGCATGCGGCGGTTTTGAAATAAAAGAATGGAGGGGATATTGTTAAATTAATCCTATTCCTACTCCTATCTAACAGACAACACAATGAGAATATGCATGAAAGGTAGAGATGCGACAAACCTTGACTTGAAATAAATGAATGGGAAAATAGATAAAATGCGGAAGATGTTTTCATTGCAAAATTTAAGAGTGATCGCAAGGGCAAACCTAGTCAACGCAATCCATACAATCATGCTATACACATGTGAACCTAACTTCAAGACGTATGCGGTGTATTTGCGATGTTGCCGAGAAGCCTATGCTTGCCTAGACCTCTATAACCCGTTTACTAGCTCTCGCCGCATGAGTGTGCTGCCGCATAACCCCTTATCCTACTTCTTGGACGCATGCAAATCCATTCCGTAGGGTGCATACGCTGTGTGAAGCAAACAGAGCTTATCTCTAAGATCCCCATTCTTGCTATGCGTTCCAATCCGCTTTCTCGAGTCTTAGATTTGGGTTTTTAGACTACTCTCTCAAGTATGCCTAAATGTGAATGATGCGCTCATTAGAACAAGGTAATCACATGAACTTGACTGACCTAAGCTTATTCCTATTCTAGTGAACAACGCAAACATTGCTTAATGTGACCAACCACTTACTCTCCCGGGCAGTTGGTTGTTGATGACTTTACTCTAAGACAAGCATTGCGTTAGCCTGTAGACAGACGTTGCCGCAGCTTCACACTAAGAAAATAAGGTTACTCACACACTCACGCAACGCATACCTCTCGGTAGTTGCTACATGCATCATATCCCTAATCCACATGACTAAGTATGCAATACCCAAGCAATCTCACTAAGTGTTACAATGAAAGTAAAGATGCTAAGCAAAGAAGATGGAGATGGAGTCGAAGGAATAGAGAAATGCATTGAAAACAAATTGTATTAATTTCTTAATTCCAAAATGTCATACAATACATTATGAGAAAAGAAAGGAAAAAGAAATGACCGACTGGAAGCAAAACTTTGCTTCCAGCGGATGTGCATCAAGGATGCCGGTGATGCCATGGATGGGTGGAGGAGCTGACTCTCTCGAGATCTAGCTCCGGTCGTCGCTCGGAATGGATGAAGAAGGTGAAGAACTCTCAGGCATCTTCTCACACATTTTGTCTGGATCATAGGGAAAATCCCCAGTTGAGGGATAATCTTCGGATACTTGAATTTCAGCTCGTCGGCTTCTATTTATAGAGCTTGGATCGTCGACAACATTAATTGGACTGTTCTGAGTCTGACATTCGACGCGTTAGTCCTTTCTGAATGTCTGCCACCAACGGCGTGGTAGGTGAAATGTCAACATCATCTTTTGGATTGTCTCGAGGTAGATGCGTTGATGCGTTCATTCCACCTACCTTGCGTTGATCCCATTAGTTTGCATTGTCGCATAGCCGAAATCATTCAATGGCCGCATTCGCTTAATACTGCAACTCTACATGATGACCATAATCGCCTGATGAGCACAACTCCCATGCGATGGACACATACGGTGATTACCGCAATATCCATGCATTGATTGATGCGTTTGCCTTTGCGATAGAGTGTTTCTCCGCACGCGGTCGTCTATGCGGTGGTCCAATTTCCGCGTTTGCGTTCATTTCCTGCATTAGCTACAAAAATAGAACATTGAACGCATAATTAATGCAAAGTAATGGGTTAACTGAGATTCGACATGCTGATCGACGCAAACTTATATTCTCATCAATTCCTATCATGATCGATGCAATTTTTACCTAACAACCTTCATAATTCTAAGTAAAAGGCCTAAGATGACATGCATTTCTACATGTCATCAGTTTCCATCAGAACGCAATCGGAAATCCCGATGTGCGGATAGTTCTTCACCAATCTTCTGAATCGCACCCATGTGGTGCTCAGAGTCTCATTTTCCATCTGTTCAAAATTCAACACGTCCCTACATCTTCTCGCGTTGACTGCAGGCGGGAAGAATTTCTTTATTCGACCAACTAGGGTGGTTGAAAATTTTGTTGTTGATTCTTCCAAGCAAAATTGGGGTGGTTTCTCCACCCAGGGTTGAAAGTGTTTGAAAAGGGGTTATTCTTTACAAAATATACATACTGTGGATTTTACGAGCAATCTTTCATCACATGCCCATCACCACAAGTCGTACACCTTGCGGTGTTTTGACTGATTGCATTGATTTGCCCATCTTGCGGTGTTGGGCTACTGATCGCCATTCCTTGAATCAAATTCATCATTGCGGTCATTTAGTTTTGTAATGAAACAATAGCACCATTATTTGCATTAGAATCTTTAAGTCTCAATCTCTGGTCACTCTTCCTCCAGTCTTCATGATTCTTGGAGATGCGGACAAGGATATTCTTCGCCTCATCGTAATCTTTGTCAAGCAGACCACCAGCGACTGCTGCATTGGCAGCGGTCTGCGAAGTGGGATTCAAACCGTGATAGAAAATTTCCATTTGAAGACAATCTTGTAGCCCATTATACGAACAATCTCGGACCAACCTTTTAAACCTCGCCTAGGCATCCCTGAGCGATTCGTCCATATCTTGTTCAAAATTTGTAATAAGGTTTCTTCGTCTTGTGTTCTCGGTAGGTGGAAAATACTTTTTCATGAATTTCTCCACTACCTGCTCCCAAGAAGTAATCTCTCCTGGTTCGAGTGAATAAGCCCATTTCTTAGCCTGATCACAGAGAGAAAATGGGGACAACGTTAGTCGAACTTCTTCAGCAGAGATGTTCGAAAACACAAAAGTATTGTAGATTTCAATAAGACTTTGGATTTAAGATCACAAAAGTATCTATTATCGCAAGATACACCCGTCATCGCAATGCATACCAGATATTATTTATGGTATCACTGACATCGCAATGCTTATCCCAAACCAAATTGATAAGACATTGCGGTGTTCATTTATAACATTCATTCACAGAATTTAAGATCAACACAAACTAAGCCTTTTAGATTTATTTAGAATCTTAAAACTCTTAGAAACGTCATATCTACTTAATTTTCTTTGTTACCTCGATAGGACAACCTTTGGTCTAAAAACAACCATCTTGTTAGAGTAGCAAGTCTAGACAAAGAGGAATAAAAAGGGCCTAGTGTTCTAAAAAAAGAAAAGAAAAAAAGAAAAGTTGCTAGTGTTGGGGTTGATGCCCTAAATCTCGTAGGGTTCTATAGTTTGTAAACCTTGTATAAACAAACTTGTATGTGATTAATAATATTTGATATTTTATTTACTTTTTCTATGAAATATGTGATATTTTAGTTGTATTAATCACAAACCAATAAACTAACATCCAAGGTTATCGTTGTAAATTAAACATGTATGTGGAGACATATAGGTGGATCATGTTTAAGTAATAACCTAAATAGTCTGTAGTATATGGATGAGGCTGGGTACCTTATCCTGGTGACACTACGAGTATGGCCTGCTTTGTAGATGTTACAAATGTTGCAAAGTGCTATAAATGATCTGATCCTCATCATTCATGTATTAGACATGCGAGCGGGGATATTCTATACAAAAGAGTTTGTATAAGACCGGACTAGGAAATGCTTAGTCTCATTATATAATGCCGTTCATTATAGAGACTTTCATTTCACTAGGATGACCATAGTTAACATGACCTTAATCCTGAGTGAGTTGTGAACTCCTGCCTATGAGGGCGGTCCTTTGATTTGTATGGGTGAGAGTGGCCAGATCATCGACTCAACAAGCCTACCATTTTGGGGATTCGTCTGACTGGGGAGCTGGGAACTCAGCTACACAAGATGAAATTCACTCCTTCCCCGATACAGGGGTTAGTAGATAAATCGCTCCCTTAAGAATTGATTCCGGGTTTTGAACAATGTGGCACCACACCCTTTCCTGGCCTGAGAGGGGTTTAGTCATAGTAGGACTATGATCTATTATTTATTAGAGGGATAAGTGGTACTTAACGAGTTAGAGGTAACTATAGGGGCAAAATGATAATTTGGCCCAACTGTACTTACGAGCAATTTGTAAAGGGTCATCGTACTATTGATTGGTTATATCCAATGGACACAGAAATATATTTGTAGTGCGAAGAGTGTAGGTGTCGGTCTGTATTGGAGTGCTCGACGGTTAACGGATGGTGGATAATGTAATTAAAGAGTTTAATTAATTATTCACGTACTGTTGGAGCTTCAAGTTACAGGTCCATAAGGTCCCCTTGGTAGCTCAAAAGGATTTAGTTAAGAATCAGTTTTTAGGTTAATTTGAATTGTTCAAATTAATAAAAAGGAATTAATTCAATTATATATGATATACTTAATATAATATATTTGATACATTATAGTTTAATTGAAGGAATAAATATTTGAATGTGATTCAATTATATTTTCTATGGAAGAGATTCATAGTTGTTAAATATAATATAAATATGATTTATATTAAATGCCATAAAATAGAGAAAAAGAACTATAGTTTTATATTGAATATGATGCAATATTAAAACTATAAGTTATAAATATAATATGATAAGTTTGTTGTCATATTTATTTATATTATTTATTATTTTGAATAATAATCATATTTTCTCTCCAACCACTTTAGTGGGTGATTAGTTGGTTTTTCACTACAAGAAAATAGTAGAACCTATACGATAGAGTTTTTCACTACACGATTGAGAAGATTCCTATATGATAATTCTTTCTCAATCGTCTTCATCCTCCAAACTCAAAAATCCCTCCTAACCAAAATAGTCAGAGCCCACAACTCCTAGACTCTTACCCTGAGAATACCGAAGGTTTCAAGTGGTTGTGTCTTCCTTTTTGGTTCATGAGATTCTTGAAGAAAATCTTCAAGTTTGCTGTTGTGTTCGAGTTCATGATAGTTCGAGGGTTTTACAAGAAGAAGTGTTCTTCAAAGGTATAATCTCTTGAACCCTATTTCTTGTTTAAAAGGCATGCTGTAATTTAACTTAGAATGCATAATCTGTATGTTTATTGTAAATTCGTGTTTTCAATCTAAATGAATTTGGACGATCTGCTTCTGCTCATGGATCTCTTTAAAACGACTTCCTTCAATTGGTATCAGAGCTAAGTTGTAGTTCTGATTCCATCCATCTCTGTATTGAAATTATTTACAGTTTTGGTGGGTTTTTGTTTCTGCATCGCATTTAACTGTTAAATGTATGTGGATGGTTGTTGATGGATGTTTCGAGGTAGTAATCTCTGTTTTTGGCTTTCTATTTAAATTACAAAAGTTAATTTGTAAGGGCCCCTATGTTTTTGGGCATGAAACTTGCAATTGAGTCTGTATTCGTTTAGTTTTGAGTCATTCGTGAAGCTTTAGAAGAAAGGTCGTAGTACGTTTCAATGGAGAAAACGAAACGATGGCCATATCATAGAGCTAAAACTAAACGATCGTTTAGATTTTGCTATGCGTTCGTGTAGAGTTTTCTTAGATGATCGGATAGCTAATGTTACGCGATCATATAGAGTTTGCTACACGATCGTGTTGCGTTGGTTGCATGATTGCGTAGGCGCTCGATGGGTAGACGATCGCGCAGTATATGATACTTGGCACAAGGTATGCGTGCTAAACGATCGTGTAGACTATCATGCTCATCGCATAGTAATTAGCTACAAGATCGCATAGTATACAATACTCGATGCACGCTACACGATTGGGTAGACTATCATGCTCATCGCATAATAATTAGCTACATGATCGCATGGTATGCGATACTCAATGCACGCTGCATGATCGTGTGGACTTTCATGCTCATCTCATAATCAAAAGCTGCGTGATCGCTTATACACGATCGTCTATACTCGACACTTTTTACTTGACAATCAGGAGATTGCTACACGATCAAGCTGCAAGGGTTCTTTGTGGAGTGGTCCAAGCCGAGCGGTTCAAGATCCAATTCACATGTTCCGAACTTGTGGACTCAACTTTTGTAATAGTTTAGCCTTTTAATTTTTTATTTTGAGATTATTTATCCCGGTCCATCAACTTTAATTAAATATGCATGTGATGTATGTTTATTTTATATGCCATAATGTATATCATATAGTTTTAAAACCTACCATAAGTTATGCAATTTATTTTTCATGCATCATTTTATATTATAAGTGTTATAATATATTAGAGTGCATGATTTAAATTACATAAAGCATGTTGATGCATCATATAATATATTGTAAGTGTTATAATATATGTATGCATGCATTATTGCATATGAATGCATCATTTATATTATAAATGTCATAATATAAGGTTGAATGTTTGTATGGAATGTATGCTATATTTTAGTTCATTATTTGTTTATATAAAAGTTATATATTAATAATGAATGAACATTGCATGAAGCATGACATTACATTAGGTTAATTTATAATTATTATAAATAACTTATTTATGTCTAACTAGCAATGTTACTTGGTTTTAATTGTTTCATTTCTTATAAGTGTTATAATACATGAAATTAGAATTAAAATCAATAATAAAGAGTTGCATGCAAACCTTAGACTTTAATCATTTTTTAAAAGTGTTTTAAAATTTGATTGAGATAGACCTAAGTTCATGTTTCTAATAAGATTAGAAATCTAAGTTTAATCTTTTAAATAGGTTTAATAGGATTAAATTGATTCCTCATAAAGATAAAATATGTAACAAATGTATCTATGAGAGACCTTTTGTTTAAGGATGGTTCTGGCTAGGCTGGGGTACTTAAGTCGATGAAATGTCACACCCCTACATGGGAACCTACCTGGAAAGATCAATTAGATGGATTTGTTATATGCATGCAAATTTGATGAAAGTCTGTTAAAGAGTTTAATAAGACTTGAATCAAAGTTGTTTAATCATCAAAAGCAAGTATTGTTTTTGAGCAAATTAAACAAATCACTTAGATAAAATCAATAGCCGGATTTTCTAAGTTTACGAACCTAGGTAGAACATTCAGTGGGAGGAAAATGGAGTATATGATACTTCACTTTAACCTCTCCATATATCTCCATAAAAGTTCACACTGTGAGATCTATCCTCGGCCTTGAGGCACCATGGGTGTCCCCTACGGGTGGCATTTGGGTAGGTCAATACCAAGGTAAATGGAGAGCGTGTTCATAGTAAGTGGGAGCGAGACGTGTGACAACATGTCCCTCGGTCTCTCTCATTAGGTTGGATAAAGTTTTATGCATCGCCTCATGGCATCGTGGGTGTCCTCCTAAAGGATGGCAGTTTTACATAACTCTTTATTTGATCTCCAGAAATAGATAGGATTGCTTTAATCTATTGTTCTAATAAGCTTTTCCCTAAGGTTGGCTCATTACGACGGGACTCTAGGACCTAAAATGAGGGGTTACACTTACATAGAATTGTTAAAGACGTTAACAAATTCTGAATCAAACAATGGTGACTATTAGATTTAGTTACAAGGAGTTATTTTTGTCTAATGGTTGAGAATGTCTTATTTCAGTGAAGGGGCACTTGATCACCCTACGGTGACTTTTGTCCTACCTCACTGAAGCATCATTGCAAAATAGATGTAACTTATGGTACACTAGACTATTTTGTTAAAACATAATTGGTTTTATAAAACTTGTTTAATGCAAGTAGACTTAATTAAGTTTGTTTTATTTCAGCAATTATATTATGGCTACTGCGACTCTTAGCTTACTTGCTGCCGACAAACTAACTGGTGAGAATTACACTAGTTAGAAAAATATAATTAACACGACTTTAATCATCAGTGATCTCTGATTCGTCCCGATGGAGGAATGTCCTCCTATTCCAGCTCCTACTGCTCCTCAAAATGTTCGAGAAGCTTATGAGGAATGGACAGGGTGAACGAGAAGGTCTGAGCGTACATCTTGTCCAACCTTAACGAAGTTTTGGCTAAGAAGCATGAGCCCATGGTCACTGTACGTGAGATCATGGAGTCCTTGCGGGGAATGTTTGGACAACCATCTGCACAGCTCAGACACGACATTCTCAAGTACATCTTCAACTCATGGATGCAAAAGGGGTCATCTGTTCGAGAACACATTCTAAACATGATGATCCACTTCAATATGACTGAGATGAACGGGTCGAGCATCGATGAGGCCAACCAGGTTAGCATAATTCTTGAATTTTTACTAGACAGCTTCCTTTATTTCTGTAGTAATGTTGTTCTAAACATGATTGACTACAACCTTACTACTCTGCTCAACGAGTTGCAGACATTTCAATCCTTGTTGAAAAGCAAGGAGAAGAAGGGTGAAGCAAATGTTGCTTCATTATATAAAATATTCCACAAAGGTTCGACCTCTGGAACTAAGTTTGCACCTTCTTCATCTGGCACCAGAAAGTGGAAAAAGAAAAAAGATGGTAAGGGGAAGGCACCTGCTAACCCATAAGTCACTGCTCCAAGGGATAGACAGCCAGTGAGGGTTGACAAGGGAAAATATTTCCATTGTAACCAGAACGGGCACTGGAAGAGAAACTGTCCCAGATAGTTGGCAGAGAAGAAGAAGACCAAACAAGGTAAATGCAATTTGCTTGTTTTAGAGACTTGTTTAGTGGAAAATGATGATTCTGCCTGTTTGTTCTTTATTTCAGGGAATTAGTTCCTGGCGGCAGCTTGGTGCTGGTGAGATGACGATGCGAGCTGGAACCAAGCACGTCGTTTCAGCTGTGGCAGTGGAAGGTCTCCGATTAACTTTACAGAACAAATTTCTCATTTTGAATGATGTATTTCTTGTTCCTGATTTAAAAAGGAACTTAGTGTTTGTAAAGTGTCTGTTAGAATGTAAATATCAACTTCAGTTTTCTTATAATAAAGTGTTTATTACTAAGAATGGTGCTGATATATGTTCTGCACAACTGGAAAATAATTTGTACGTGCTAAGGTCGTTAGCAACAAATGCCCTCCATAACATAGAGATGTTTAAAACTGTTATAATTCAAAAGAAGCGACTTAGAATTTCTCCTAAAGAAAATGCCCAACTTTGGCACCTAAGATTAGGACACATTAATCTCAATAGGATTGAGAGGTTGGTGAAGAATGAACTTCTAAGCGAATTAGAAGAAAATTCTTTACCTGTGTGTGAGTCATGCCTTGAAAGCAAAATGACTAAAAGGCTTTTTACTCGAAAAGGTCATAGGGCCAAAGAGCCTATAGAGCTAGTCCATACAGACCTTTGTGATTCGATGAATGTAAGAGCCAGGAGAGGTTATGAATATTTCATCACCACCATTGATGAATATTCTAGGTTTGGGTACGTTTATTTAATGCAACAGAAGTCTGAATCTTTTGAAAAGTTCAAAGAATTCTAGGCTGAAGTTGAAAACGCATTAAATAGAACGATTAAAACACTTCGATCTGATTGATGTGGATAATTTTTGGATTAATCTTTTCAGAACTATTTAATAGAACATGGAATAGTTTCCAAACTCTCAAATCCTGGTACACTTTAGCAAAATGGTGTATCAGAGAGGAGAAATCGAACCCTGTTGGACATGATTTCGTCTATGATGAGTTACGTTTCCTTACCTGACTCGTTTTGGGGTTATGTAGTAGAGACTGCAACGTATATCCTAAACTGTGTTCCCTCTAAGAGTGTTGCTAAAACACATTTGGAGTTATAGAATGGTCGTAAAGCTAGTTTACACCATTTTAGAATCTGTGGTTGCCCAACACATGTGCTTGAGGCCAACCCTAAGAAACTGGAACCACATTCAAGGTTATGCCTATTTGTAGGCTATTCCAAGGAAATGAGAGGTGGTTATTTCAATGATCCTAAAGAAAGCAAAGTATTTGTATCACACATGCTCCTTTTCTTAGAAGGACCACATAAGAGAGCACAGACCCAAAAGTAAAATCGTGTTGAATGAACTTTCCAAAGAAACTACCGAATCTTCAACAAGAGTTGTTGAAGAGCCTGGTACCTTAACAAAAGTTGTTGAAGTAGGTTCATCTAGTAGGTCAAATCCACTTCAAATGTTAAAGGAACCTCGACGTAGTAGGAGGGTTACGAACCCACCTATTCGTTATATAAGTTTAACTGAAATACTAGCTATGGTAGTTGATGGTGAGGTTGAGGATCCATTGTCTTCTAAGAAGGAAATGGAGGATGTTGACAGAGATGAATGGATCAAAGCCATGGATCTCAAAATAGAGTCTTTATACTTCAATTCAGTTTGGGTTCTTGTAGATCAACCTGATGGGGTTAAACCTATAGGTTGTAAATGGATCTACAAGAGGAAATAGGGTGCTGATGAGAAGGTGCAAACCTTCAAGGCTAGACTGGTGGCAAAGGGTTATACCCAGGTAGAGGGAGTCGACTATGAGGAGACTTTCTCACCTGTTGCCATACTGAAGTCTATCCGGATCCTCCTATCCATTGCCTCATATTATGACTATGAGATATGACAAATGGATGTCAAGACTGCTTTTTTGAATGGCAATCTTGAGGAGACGATTTATATGGTGCAGCCCGAGGGATTCATAGTCCAAGGTCAAGAGCAAAAGGTTTGCAAGCTTAATCAGTCCATTTATGGACTGAAACATGCATCTCAATCTTGGAATATAAGATTTGATACTGCAATTGTTGGATCGATATGGCAACCCTAGAGGAGGGTGAATAGGGTTTAATTAAACTTTTTTTCTTAAATTAACCCAATTAAACTAATAATACACTTTTTATAAAATATAAGAAAATCTAATTATGCAACAAATAAGATGACAAAATGTAATAATTTAATTCTATCAAATTTTAGCAAATAAAATAAGAACAAACTAAAACTACAATAAATTGCTTAAAAATTAATTGCAAAAATAAAAAGGAAAAGAGTTAGAGAAGAAGAACACCGTAATTTTATAATTGTTCGGTCAAACCTCGACCTACTCCACTCCCCAAGTGCCTCAATGAGAATTTGAATAAAATCTTTCCGACTCTTCCACGGAATTTAGAGCCCCAACCGTTACACCACCGCTCCTTTTACGGTTCAGAGGTAAAACCTGATCCTTTTCACGATTTAGGATCAAACCGTACAAATGTTGGAATTTTTTTAAGAAACATAATATAACTCTCACTAGAGTAGATTTACAAGTTTAAAACACTCAACAAGTTTATCCTCACAATACAATAACACTCTTAGAATAAGATGAAAGAAAAAAAATTGGAAACATAGAGAGAGCAACAATAGAACTTTTGAGTTTTGGAGGATTATGAAATGTAAAATTGTTGGTTTAAAATTTGAGAGGAGGGGATGGTTTTTATAGAGATGGAAAAATTTTTAAGAACCACAATTAATTTTGGACCATTGAATTTTGGAAAAAAAAAATCAACGGTGGAGATTTTAACTAAACTAGTCGTTAGATACAAAACAAAATATTAATATTAAATTCCTTTTTCTTTTGAAATTCATTTTCTTTTTAAAAATTAATCCAAAAATTAAAAAAAAAACCAATGTGTCAAAAACTAGCCGTCAAACATAAAAATAATATTAAATTCATTTTCCTTTTAATTCATTTTCTTTTAAATTCATCTCTTTAAAGTCAATCCAAAAAAAAACATACCATGTGTATAAAAACTAGCCGTTAGACACAAACATAAAATAATATTTAAATTTATTTTCCTTTTAAATCTTTTAAATTTCATTTTTTTATATTTTAAATCAATCCAAAAATCAAAAGTCTATCATATGTTAATCTTCTTAATGATCCACCATTCAAACAATATGCTGGCCACATGTCTACATGTAGATGGTCTGGTTATGCCAAGTCATCCACCATGGTATTTTCTCTATAAACTTGTTTCGGTCATATCGTCTTCGTTTTAGCTCCGATTTGAGTGATTCAAGAGGTGTTGGAATCGTTGTTCCGAGCTCTACGCTATGGACGTATTAAACACTAAGATTTTCAGTAATTAAAAATTGAGTTTGTTATCATCAAAACATTGATTAATTAATTAATTAAAATTAATTAATTTGAGATTAAGGGCCAAAACGACAACAACAATCAAATCTTATGGCTTTGATAAGAACATTGATGAGCCTTGTGTATACAACAAGATCATTAATAGTTCAGTAGTTTTTCTAGTGTTGTATGTAGATGATATCCTACTGATTGGAAATGATGTAGGTTTACTGACTACAATTAAGAACTGGCTAGCGACCCAATTCCAAATGAAAGATTTTGGAGAGGTTCAGTTTGTTCTTGGTATTCAGATCTTTCGAGATAGAAAGAACAAAATGCTATCACTATCTTTGGCGTCATATATTGACAAAATGCTTGTTAAGTATTCGATGCAGAACTCAAAAAGGGCCTATTGCCTTTCAAGCATGGAGTTACTTTGTTTAAGGAACAGTGTCCTAAGACACCTCAAGAGGTTGAGGATATGAGACAGGTCCTATATGCATCTGTCGTGGGCAGTTTGATGTATGTAATGTTATGTACCAGACTTGACATCTGCTATGCAGTGAGGATAGTCAGTAGATATCAGTGTAATTCAGGTTAGATCACTGGACATCCGTCAAGAACATCCTCAAGTATTTACGGAGAACGAGGGACTATATGCTTGTGTATGGTTCTAAGGATTTGATCCTTACAAGATACACAGAGTCTGATTTCCAAACTGATAGGGATTCTCAAAAATCCACTTCAGGATCAGTGTCCACTCTTAACGGAGGGGTAGTTGTATAGTGAAGCACCAAGCAAGGGCTTGTGAAGCTACTATAATCCAGGTTAGATCACTAGACTCCATCATAGAGGCTGAGTATGCAGCGACTTGTGAAGCTACTATGGAGGCCGTTTGGCTCAGAAAATTTTTGAATGATATGGAAGTTATTCCAAACATATCAAAGCCCATCACATTTTATTCTGATAATAATGGTACTGTGACTAATTCCCGTGAGCCTAGGAGTCGTAAGTGCAATAAGCACATAGAGCGGAAGTATCATCACATCAGAGAGATGGTGCATCGAGGGGACGTGATTGTCACGAAGATAGCTTCTGAGCACAATGTTGCTGATTCGTTTATGAAGACCCTCACGGCTACAGTGTTTGAAGGTCACTTGCAGAGTATGGGTCTACGGAACAGACTACGGCTGAACTAGGGCAAGTGGAAGATCTTGTACTGGGCGTGTTATGCCCTAGTTTATTGTTTTGTGAACTTGTATTTTCTTATCTTGTACACCCCACTAGCTTTAGGATAAGTGGGAGATTGTTGGGTTGATGCCCTAAATCTCGAGGGCCTTATAGTTTGTAAACCATGTATAAACAAACTTTTATGTGACTAATAATATATGATATTTTTATTCATTTTTTCTATAACATATGTTATATTTTAGTTGCATTAACCACAAACCAATAAACGAACATCCAAGGTTATTGTTGTAACTTAGACATGTATGTGGAGACATATAGGTGGATCATGTTTAAGTAATAACCTAAATCGTCTGTAGTATATGGATAATGCTGGGTACCTTACCTTGGTGACACTATAAGTATGACCCGCTTTGTAGATATTACAAATATTGTAAAATGCTACTAAGATCTTGATCACTCATGTATTAGACATGCGAGCGGGATATTCTATACAAATGAGTTTGTATAAGATCGGACCACGAAATGTTAGTCTCATTATATAACACCGTTCATAATAGAGACTTTCATTTCACCAGGATGACCAAAGGTTACATAATCTTAATCCTTAGTGAGTTGTGAAGTCCTGCCTATGAGGGCGGTCCTTTGATTTGTATGGGTGAGAGTGGCCAGATCTCTGACTCAACAAGCCTACCATTTTGGGGTTTCGTCTAATTGAGGAGTTGGAACTCAGCTACATAAGATAGAATTCACTCCTTCCCGATCAGGAGTAAGTAGATAAATTGCTCCTTTAAGGGCTGATTCCAGGTCTTGAACAATGTGACGTCACACACTCTCCTAGCCCGAGAGGGGTTTAGTCATAGTGGGACTATGATTTATTGTTCATTAGAGGGATTAATGGAACTTAAGGAGTTAGATGTAACTATAGAGGCAAAACGGTAATTTGGCCCAACTGTACTTACGAGCAATTTGTGAAGGATCATCGTATTATTGATTGGTTATATTCAATGGACACAGAAATATATCTGTAGTGCGAAGAGTTCAGCTATCAGTCTTTAGTGGAGTGTCCGACAGTTAATGGATGGTGGATAATGTAATTAAAAAGTTTAATTAATTATTCACGTACTATTGGAGCTTCAAGCTACAGGTCCATAAGGTCCCCTAGGTAACTCAAGAGGATTTAGTTGAGAATCAGTTTTTGGGTTAATTTGAATTGTTCAAATTAATAAGAGGGAATTTAATTATATATGATAAAATTGTTATAATGTATTTGATACATTATAGTTTAATAGGAGGAAAGAAATATTTGAATGAGATTCAAATAATTGTTAATTTTAATATAAATGTGATTTATATTAAATGCAATAAAATAGAGAAAAAGAACTATAGTTTATATTGTATATGATGCAATATTAAAACTATAGATTATAAATATAATATGATAAGTTGGTTATCATATTTATTTATATTAATTATTATTTGAATAATAATCCCTTTTTTCTCTCCAACCATCGTCCAAACCATCAAAGTGGCATTTTGCGGCAAATGGGATAAAAGAAATGTATTTTCTATTTTTTTTCCCAAACAAGACAACATGAAAAGGAGAGAGTCTATACGATAGTCTTATACACTACACCATTGAGAAGCTTTCTATACAATAGTGTGTTCCTCAATCTTCTTCCTCCTCCAATGTCAAAAATCCCTCCTTACCAAAATAGTTAGAACCTATAACTCATGAGTTCTCACCCTGAGAATACCGAGGACTCCCTATGGTTGTATCTTCAAACTTTTGGTTCGAGATTTCTTGAAGAGGGTCTTCAAGTTTGTTGTTGTTTGTTAAGTTCATGACAGTTCAAGGGTTTTACAAGAAGAAGTATTCTTCAAAGGTATAATCTCTTGAACTTTTTTCTTTCTTAAAGAGCATGCTGTAATTTTTTCTTAGAATGCATAATCTGTATGTTTTACTGTAAATTTTTGTTTTCAATCATAATGAAATTTGGACGATCTGCTTCCGCTCATGGATCTCTTGTAAACGAGTTCCTTCATTTTGCCTTTAAGGCATGACTCACACACAGGTAAAGAATTTTCTTCTAAGTCACTTAGAAGTCCATTCTTGGCTAGTCTCTCAATCCTATTGAGATTTATGTGTCATAATTTTAGGTGTCAAAGATGGGCATTTCTTTTCGGAGAAATTTTAAGTCTTTTATTCTGAGTTACCATAGTTTTAAATAGTTTAGTATTTAGGAGGGCTAGAGTTGCTAAAGGTCTTAGCACATAAAGATTATCTTCCAGCTTAGCAGAACAAATTTCTATACCATTCTTATACATAAACGTTTTATTCACAAAAAAATTAAAAAAAATAAAAAATAGAATATTTTTGTTCAATCAAACACTTTCCAAAAAGTAAGTCGAAGTCCTCCCACTGCCACAGTTGAGATGATGTGCCCAGTTCTAACATGTATCGTCATCTCCCCAGCCTCTAGTTGCCGCTAGGAACTAATTCCCTGAAATGAAAAACAAACATGGTTAATGGTACCTGAATCTATTATGCAGGTTGGATCGTCATTTTCCACTAAACAAGTCTCCAAAAAAAGTAAATCATATTTACCTTGCTTGGCCTTCTTGTTTTCTGCCTAGTATTTAGGACAATTCCTCTTTCGGTGTCTCTCATGGTTGCAATGAAAACATATTCTCTTTGCAGCCTTGGCCTTTTTGGGCTTCTGGGTAGCAGCTCGTGGGTTTACTTTCCCCTTTCCACCTTTCTTCTTCTTCCACTTTTTAGTGCTTGAAGAAGAAGGCACAAACTTAGGTCAAGAGGTCAAACCACTGTAGAACTTCTTAGAGGATGAAGCAACATTTGCCTCACCCTTCTGTTCCTTAGTTTTCATCAAGGATTTGAAAGTTTGTAGCTCATTGAGCAAAGTGGTTAGTTTGTAATCAATCATGTTTATAATAACGTTGCTAACTGTAGGAAAATTTCATGTAAAGATTAGAATATGAAGCTAACCTGACTGGCTTCATCGATGACAAACCCATTGATCTCTACCACGTTGAAGTGGACCATCATGTTGAGAACGTGTTCTTTAATATATGCCCTTTCTTGCATACATGCATTGAAGATGTTTTTCAGAGTGTCATGTCTAAGTTATGCAGACGGTTATCCGAACATCCTTCACAGGGACTCTATGATCCCATGGGCAGTGATCATGGACTCATGCTTCTTGGCCAAGACTTCAGAAAGGCTTGCCAAGATATACATTCGGGCCTTCTCATTTGCCTGTATCCAATGCTCATATGTCTCCCGAATGTTTTTAGGAGCACTTTGAGCAGAAACAAGAGGACAATCCTCTATAAGGACAAATCTCAGGTCATCGATGATTAATACTATGTTGATTGTGTTTTTCTATGTTGTGTGATTTTCACCGGTAAGTTTATCGATGGCGAGTAAATTTATTGTTGCGGAAGTCATTATGAATATACTGAAACATACAATTTATTTAAATTAATATTCAAGCATTACCCATTTGAAAAACCAATCAAATTTAGCAAAAAAATATAATGCACCTTATGTGACATTTATTTTGCAATGATGTTTCAGTGAGACAGGGTAAAAGCCACCGTAGGTGATCAGGTACCTCTTCATTGAAATGAGACCATCTCAACCAATATACAGAACAACTTCTTGTTACTGTAAATATCAGCCACCATTATTCGATCCAAAAGCTGTTAACTTGCTTAACATTTTCTTGTAAGTGTAACCCCTCATTTTAGATTCTAGAGTTCTGCACCAATGAGCTAATCGTAGGAAAAAATCGATTGGGGCAAAAACTAAAGCAATCCTATCCATTTCTAGAGTTTGAGTTAAAAGTCATGCATAAATGCCATCTGTAGGTGGACACAAGTAAAGGTGTCTTGAGGCAGAGTATGAAAATTTTCTACAAACTACTAAGAGAGATTGAGGGATATGTTGACACACGTCCCACTATCACTTACTATAAACGCTGTCTCCATTCACCTCAGTATTGACCTATACAAACACGTCCCATAGGGGGACACAAGCAAAGGTGTCTCAAGGTCAAGTATAGATCTCACAGTGTGAACTTATAGGGAGATACATGAAAAAGAAAAAAATGAGTATCATATACCACATTTTCCTCCCACTGAGTGTTTTACCTAGGATTAATTTAGCTTAGAAAAATATGGCTAATTATTTTACTAAGTGATTGCTTAAATTTACCCAAAAGTAATACTTACTTTGGATAATTAAACAACTTTTATTAATATTCATTAAACACTTTAATAAACCTTAATCAATAATTGCATGCTTGTAGCAAATCTATGTAATTCACTTTTTCAGGTCAATTCTTAGGTAGGGGGTATTCTGTTTCCGTCAGCTTAAATACTCCAGCCTAGACAGAATTAACCTTAAACAAAAGGTCCCTTATAGATGCATTTGCTACAAATTTAATCTTTTATTAAAATCAATTTAATCATATTGAATTCATTAAAATATTAAACTTATTTCTAATCTCATTAGAAATGTGATCTTAGGTCTTTGTGAATCATGTTTTAAAACTATATTAAAAAATGATTTTAATCTTAGGTCTATGTAAACCAGTTCAAAACAGGTGAACCGTGTCTTCAATTGCACGAATCAGGCCACCCAAGACTCGAAACGGCCTCAAATTACTTGAACCAAACAAACCGGATGCGAACCAACTGCAACTCGAATCAAACCGCATGCAAACCAGAAAATATTTTTTTGTCTCGAAGCATTGCAACACTATGACTTAGTGTTGCAACGCTATTGTATAGTAGCCACTATGCATTTGCGAATTCCTTCGATTTTCCTTCGATTTGGCCTCGTTTTCTCCTTAAATCCACCGAAAAACTCACAAATGACTCAAGACTAAAGAGTTACATACTCTATCACATTTAATGCCCAAAATCAAAGAGCCCTTACAAACCAATTTGTAAAACTAAAGCGAATGCAACCCCGTAAACATCCAAAAATTGCAAACATTCACAAATTCATTCATCATATGAACAAATTTTTACAAAATGCAAACCCACCATACAATTGTAAAATCAATTGTTGAAAATTAAAATTTGGGACCAAAAACGTACTAATTGAAGGAACCTTGAGGTCCATTGTAGAAGCGGGATCGATCCCAAATTTTATTTTCACAAAATTGAAAATTTACAGTACAAAAATAATAGAAAAAAAAATACAGCATGTTTCTTTAAAAAGTAGAGAGAGAGGGCTAGATTTGACCTACCCTTAAAGATACCAAAACTTTCACGAACTCCCCTCTCTAAAAGGATCACGAACGATAAAACCAAAGGGCACCACCACAAGAATTACCTCTATATTCTTTTGGGATGAGAATTTATCAGAAGTGTGTGGGCTCTGATTTCTTTTGGGAGAAGGGAAGAAAAAATACGTAATATTGAGAGAGAAAAGAGGGGAAACTCCCATATTAATTTGAAAAAATTAATATAATAATATTAAAAATAATTTAATAATTTATTAATATATATATATTAAACTATATGTTATATAAAATATAATCTGTCTCTTATACACATCTAGATGTGTATAAGAGACATATTAAAAATAATTTAATAATTTATTAATATATATATATTAAACTATATGTTATATAAAATATAATACATAACTTATAGTTTTATATTGTATGAAATACGATATAGCCTATAGTTTTAACTCTTTCAACCATTTGTGGTATTTAATATAAATCACATTTATACTAAATTTAATTTATGAATTTCATCCGTATAATTATTATTTGAATCCTATTTTAAATATTTATTTCATTTCAACTAAATTTATATATTATTATGTATCAAATTCATTATATTATTTATATCACATATAATTAATTTAAATTATATCACATATAATTAATTTCCTCAACTAATTTGAACAATTCAAATTAATCCAAAATTAATTCTCAATAATCCCAGTTGAGCTATAGAGGGGACCTTATGGATTTGTAGATTAAAGCTCCAGTGGTACTTGAATAATTAATTAAACTCCTTTAATTAAATTATCCAACATCCATTAACCGACAGATGCACTCTTCGCACTACAGATATATTTTTATGTCCATTGGATATAACCAGTCAACGGTGCGATGATCCTTCATAAATTGCTCGTAAGTATAGCTGGACAAAACCTACCGTTATGTCTCTGTAGTTACATCTAACTTCTTAAGTACCACTGATCCCTCTAATGAACAACCATTTATACCATTAACAATGGTAATGAGTATGTAACAACTCTTGAAGTTGTTGAGTTTGAACTTTAGGTTCAATAATGGGACTTCAATGTTGTCTTGTTCTATAATTGGTTCAATAGTGAAGTCAGGAATAAGAGCCTGAACATCATTTATAGCCAAATTAAGAAAATAAACTAATTCCTCTTCAAAGAAAACTTTGCTTATGTTATCTTCCCCCCAAACTCAATATCCTTGAGGAATCTAGTATTTCCCATCTCAAACAATGATCTAGAAGTGGGATCATATTAAGACCTCGAGAGCACTCAGAATATCCAACAAGATAGCAGCTAATAGTTCTCGAGTCCAATTTTCTTTCGTTAGGCAAGCCTTGGCTGGACAACTCTAGGTGTGAAGATGCCTAATACTAGGCTTCTTTTTTATCCACAACTCATAAGGTGTTTTAGCTACTGCTTTACTAGGTAGTCTATTAAGCATATATGTTGCAATCTTTAGTGTCTCACTCCAAAGGGATTCTAGTAGAGAAGAATGACTAATCGTACTTGTTACCATATCCTTAAGGGGGTGCTTGGCTCACCAACATGAGTTGAGTTGAGTTGGTATAATATATTAACTCATTGTTTAGCCCACCAACTTTAACTGTTGATGGAGTTGAGTTGGAATATTTTACCAACTCACCCTAACTCTCCCTTCTTCCCATGTTTTTAATGACCCCACCCATCGTTTACTGTCACACTCCGAGAACTAACTCCGAGCTCCAACAACCACCTTCGATGACAACTCCAACGACCAACTTTAGGCTCCGACAACCACCTTTGATGACAATTCTGAAGGAACTCGTATTGAAGAAGATCCTTGAGTGGAAGCGGATCGTCCAAATTCCAGTTTTATTAAAAAATATATAAATTACAGTAAATATATAAGATATGCATTCATAACAAATTACAATATGCTTTTAACAAGGAAAACAGGTTCAAGAGTATCACCTTTGAAGAACATTTCTTCATGTAATTCCCTCGAACAATCATGAGCCTCAAACACAGCAACCTCTTGAAGACTTTCTTCAAGAACTTCTCGAACCAAACAAAGACATAACCACAACGAGCCTTTGGTATTCTCAGGATGAGAATCCAGGAGTGGTGGGCTCTGAATATTTTGGTTAGGAGGAATTGTTTGAGTTTGAAGGAAGAAGATTGAGAGAACGCACAAAACGTTTCTGCAAAACTCAATCATTCAAAAATGCGTTTTATCATCTCGAGGAAGAATGCGTTTTATTTCTTTTGCCACAAAATTGAATAACCACCCACTAGGGTGGTTGGAGAGAAAATATAATAGTTATTATTCAAAATAATATAAATAATATAAACAAATATGATAACTAACTTATCATATTACATTTATATTAAACTATATGTTATATCAAATATAACATATAACCTATAGTTAATATTGTATCATGTACAATATAAACTATAGTTTCTTTTCTCTATTTTATGATATTTAATATAAATTATATTTATATTAAACTTAACGACTATGAATCATATTCATAGAAAATACATTTGAATCCCATTCAAATATTTATATCCTCCTATTAAAAAATAATGTATCAAATGCATTATAACAATTATATCATATATAATTGAATCAATTTAATTATATCATATATAATTAAATCCATCTTATTAATTTGAACAATTCAAATTAACCCAAAAACTGATTCTCAACTAAATCCTTTTGAGCTACCAAGGGGACCTTATGGACATGTAGCTTGAAGTTCCAACGGCAGGCACTGCCCTAAAGACCGACAGATGTACTCTTTGCACTATAGATATATTTATGTGTTCATTAGATAGAACAATTCAACAATACAATGATCTTTCACAAATTACTCGTAAATACAGGTGGGTCAAATTACCGTTTTGCCTTATGTAGTTACATAAAACTCCTTAAGTACCACTGATCCTCTAATGAACAATACATCATAGTCCCACTATGACTAAACCTCTCTCAAGCCAAGAGAGGGTGTGGTGTCACATTGTTCAAGACCTGGAATCAACCCTTAAGAGAGCAATTTATCTACTTACCCTTGCTTTGGGGAAGGAGTGAATTTTATCTTGTGTAGCCGTGTTCCCAATGTTGGGTTTTATGTCCTAAAACTCATGGTTTGTAAACAAAATAACTTATTCTGAAAATTCAATAAATTGTTATTTAATATATTGTTTTTTAGAAATCCAATAAACCTAAGTCCTTTGACTATTATATGAGTACTTGAACTTTATGTGGAGACATACAAGTAAATCAGGTTCGAGTAAATAGTTAAAATGATCTATAGTATATGAATAAGATTGGATGCCTTATTCTGGTAATACTATTGGATGCGGCCTACTCTGTAGTTGTTAGAAAGAGTTGTAAAATGCTACAAACGAAGTGATTCTAATTCGTTCATGTTGGAACATGAGGAGTGGGGGTGTCCTGTGCAAATGAGTTTTGTATGAGATCGGACCACGAAACTAGTCACTCTTACTTTATAACGCTGTTTACTGTTTAAGACTGACTATTTCAAAGCGATGCCCTAGATAACTTGACCTTAATCCTAAGCTAACTGATAACTTGTAGAAATATAAGTTATGGTGACTCAAAAGTTGGAACAATTAGGGTCTTTAATGATAAAATCTCATAATTATTAGAGAAAACGCATGGAATTACTCGAACACTATCAAACTAATACAAAAGAATGTATATTACTAAAATACTGCGGTGCTAACACATGATATTGCAAGATTTCAGCAAAGATTCTAAGTGTCGCAGGCAATGTCAAACACATGGGCATGCGTCGGAGGGATTCAACGCAAGGAAGATTCATTGATTCAGGCTGTTTGTGTCAAATCACCACTTCCAAGCATGGGCATCTGTAGCTGACGGCTTCTGAAAAGCATCTGAGTGTCTCAAAACTACTGCGGTGCTAAGGTTGTTTGTGACTCAAAACTTGTTCGTTGAATTCGTGATGTGAGCTTAAGAGTGTATTGTGTAAAGTAATTGGTAAAATAAGTGTAAATGTGAATGATGCGTTGATGCGTTTCTGATGCATTAGTGATGCGTTAGTGATGTGCAATAGGACGCATGACACTCCTCGATAGGCGTTCAAGTTTTCTTGAATCAGATCCAAGTATAAATCCAACTCAGGTTCCTGGTAAGTCTAGAGTCGAACTCAGGGATTCAGATTAAAGCTAATGCAGACCTTGCGTTGTAGCTATTGTAGAAATATCCTAAGTGAATGCAGAAATGAGTTATTTACACTAAGCTGCCGTGTATGTGCAAGAAGATACAAAAGGGTCAAGTAGAAAATAAGGGGTCGTGTGAAAATGGAGTTTAATGCAGGGGATATGCGTCAATCTAAGTTAGATGTACATGAACAAGAATATGATGCGGATGAGATGATTTGTTTATCTCTGTTTATGCGTTAGACTTCTATTCGGCACTTCTCTAGGATGTATGCGTTAGTCACAGGATGCAATAAAACACTAGTGCATTTATCTCTAGATGTATCAAGCATTTCTAACTTAATGCTGGCTTTCTTATTCTCTCAAATAATTCAAGCTAAAGTGGCTTTTACCAAGTGATTTAGTTGGCTTAAGCATTTAGAATTGGATTTTGCATGAAGTAATAGATGCATCTAACATAAAGTAAGAAATAAACAGTGGCGAAGTAAGATAGATCAAATATGAGAATTTATAAAGAAACTGATTTTCTTTACAAAACCAATACTCAATCAGATGAGATGACGAAAATGATAAGTCAGATGAAATGAAAGGAGTCAAGCCACAAAGTACAATCTTTTGTTCTCTTTGGCTCAATTCTAATTCGTGTACAACCACTTGTAGAAGAAAATGGAAGAAAGTTCTCTCTCGAGCTCAGCTTTATCCACTCCTTGATCGACGGTGGTGGTGGTTCTCTTCCCTCTCGTATTCTTCTCGTGACCACAACACAGCTTTAAAGTCTCAAAATTTCAGAATTATATAATGAGCTAAAGATCTCTTCATCTAGTGGGATTTCTTCTATTTATAGGCATCGGTCTTCTCCAACTTGATGATAAGGCAGCATTAAATTCCATACCCTGGTCAGCCTTCTGACACTCAAATGCTTTTCAGATGCCGCCAGCTGCAGATGCCCATGCTTGCAAGTGGTGATTTGACACAAACATCCTGAATCAATGAATCTTCTTTGCGTTGAATCCCTTCGACGCATGCCCATGTATTTGACATTGCCTGCGACACTTAGAATCTTTGTTGAAATCCTGCAATATCATGCGTTAGCACCGCAGTATTTTAGCAATAAACATTCTTTTGCATGAGTTTGATAGTGTTCGAGTAATTTTATGCGTTTTCTCTAAAAATGATGAGATTTTATCATTAAAGACCCTAATTGTTCGAACTTTTGAGTCAGAATAACTTGTATTTCTACAAGTTATCACTAACTATGAACTCCTGTTTTTTTGGGGATTATCCTTTGATCTACAAACGGTGAGAGCAGACCAACTGTCTCTGCTCAATAAGCTTCCTATTTTGGGGATAAGACCGGATGAATAACGGGGAACATAAGGTGGAAGACGGAATTCACTCCTACCCGATTAGGGTTAGTAGAGAGGTTGTTCCATTCAAATGTTGATTCTGGGTCTTGAACAAGAGGCCAGAGGGATTCGATTTGTTGATTGGATCACAAATCAATTGTTCATTAAGGGATTAGTGGGACTTAAGAAATAAGAGGTAAATTCGGGAGTAAAACAGAGTTTCGACCTAGCCGTTATCATGAGCAACCTGTGAAGGGTTAAGTTACTAATCATGGTTATATTGAGTAGACATAATATATCTACAGTGAAAGGAGTTCAGCTATGGGCTTTAGTGGAATCACCATTAGTTAACGAATAGGGGTTGGTTCGGTCTAATGAGTTTAGCTGATTAATCTCGAATCGTTGGAGCCCATGATCTGTAGGTTCGCAAGGTCCCCCTACTAGCTTGTAAATGGATTAGCTCTAGAGTAGCTTGATAAGTTAATTTGAAGTGTTGAAATTAGAATTAAATGAAATTGGGAAAATTATATTTAAATATGATTTAAATATTTGAAGATGGATTTGTGTAAAAAATTAATTTAAAATTTGATATTAAATTAATTAGAATTATTTAAATTGTTTAAATAATTATTTATTAATTTTATTAAGAAAATTAATTTATGAAATNATTAAATTAATTAGAATTATTTAAATTGTTTAAATAATTATTTATTAATTTTATTAAGAAAATTAATTTATGAAATTAATTTTGTAAAATTAATAATATTTTCAATTTTATTAAATGAATTGATTTATGAAATCAATATTTGAGAAATTGAAAAAGAAGAAAATATGCATAATGGAAATAAGTTTTTTCCATTGTCTTCTTCCAAGTAGCTCACTAACAACCCACTTCAAGCTTCATTAAACTCCAAGCATGAGCTGCATCTCATGCAGCAAATCTCTTTGCATGAGTGTCTGCAATATATTGAAGAGATTGAAGTGTTTTTAAAGCAATGCAACCGATCAAATTTTTCTAAAACAAATTTGAAAGAAGAAGTTGTTCTTCTGTTGGGTTGCTGCTGTGAGTTTGTCTCCTATTCCCTTAATTCAGGCTTATTTTGAGTCCCACAACTCAATCTAGAACACCAAAAGGATAGTAGGGAAGATATTGGGGTGGTCTACAACAAGATTCAGAGGAGATTTACAGCTAGATTCGAGCTTAGAGGAAGTACTTCAAAGGTATGTCTTGAAACCCATTTATTTCTACTGAAACATGTTTTTATTTCTGCCAAAATCAATGAATTAGAGTGCTTATGGATCCTGATTACTTCTGCTGCGTTATGGTATGTTCTAATACCCAACTCCCCAATCAGACGAATCCTCAAAATGGTAGACTTGTTGAGTCGGCGATCTAGCCACTCTTACCCATACAGATCAAAGGACTGCCCTTAAAGGCAGAAGTTCACAAATCACTCAGAATTCAGGTCATGTTACCTATGGTCATCTTGGTGAAATGAAAGTCTCTATTATGAACAGTGTTATATAATGAACTAAACATTTCGTGGTCCGGTCTTATACAAACTCTTTTGTATAGAATATCCCCGCTTGCATGTCTAATACACGAATGATTAGGATTAGATCATTTGTAGCACTTTACAACAATTGTAACACCTACAAAGCAGGCGATACTCATAGTATCATCAGGATAAGGTACCCAACCTTATCCATATACTACAGACCATTTAGGTTATCACTTAAACATGATCCACTTGTATGTCTCAACATACATGTTTAAGTTACAATGATAACCTTGGATGTTAGTTTATTGGTTTGTGGTTAATGCAACTAAAATATCACATATTTTATAGACAAAGTGAATAAAATATCATATATTATTAATCACATAAGAGTTTGTTTATACAAAGTTTACAAACTATAGGACCCTACGAGATTTAGAGCATCAACCCCAACAAATTCTGGTGATGAAATTTGGACTCCGACAACCACCTCCGATGACAATTCCGACAACCAACTCCGAGCTCCAACAACCTTCGCGCGACCAACTCCGACAACTAATTCTGGCCTCATACAATCACCTCTGGTGACCCAACTCCGACGACTACCTTCGTGCTTCCAACTCTGACAACCAATTGGCTCCGACAACAAACTCTGATGACCAACTCCGACAACCATCTCGAGGCTTCGACACTTTTGAACGAGTAACTCTGACGACCAACTCGAGGCTTTGAGAACCACCTTCGACAACAAACTCTAACAACCAACTCTAGCACTACCTTCATGCGACTAACTTCGGGCTCCGACAGTCACCTCCAATTACAATCTCCAAAGAAAATCATCTTTGATGATCAACTTTGACGACCACTTTCGCCCAACCAACTTCGGGATTTGAAAACCATCTCCGATGACAAACTTCAACAACCTACTCCAATACACTTTCATACGACCAACTTCAGGCTCCAACAACCACCTCCGACTACAAACTTCAGTAAAAATCATCTTCAATAATCAACTTCGAAACCACTTCTAACTACTATAAGACTGCTGACTATTAAAGTATGTTGTAGGGTTGTCGATTATATAAAAAATATTATTTTGTCTACATTAGGTGCAATATTTATACGTATTGAATTCACATATCAAATGAATGTTAAGAATATATAGATGAAAAGTATATATGTAGTTAAAAAGTATATAAAATATAACAAAAAAAACCATAAAATATAATTTTTTTTCCTAGAACATTTTCTAGCAAGAATTAGTGAAAAATAGAAATTTATTCTCTGATGATCCTCCAAATTTAGAGGAAATGAAAGTGAAACTGTTGAAGAAATGTGGTGACATTCCATTGGCTGTTATGATGATGAGAGAGATTTAATTAAAAAAATTCATGACATAGTAAAAATATAGAGCTAACAATAGGAAGAAGAAAAAAAAGAAGAAGATGATAATGAAATTCATGGAGAAAAATTAGCTAGAATCAAAAGTTTTGATTTCGCTTTAGTTTCTCATTTTATTTAACTATATTTCTACAATAAATGTAATGGGTTAATTGTTGTTCATTTCCCAAAAAAGAAAGAAAGAAAGAAAGAAAGAACAGTTTTAAAAATTAAAAGAAAAAATTGCAATCCATATTTTATTCAAACAAGGATGGGTAGAATTATTGAATAAAAAAGTTTCAAAACAAAAATAATAATTACAAAAACATATTATTTAGATTTCAAAAACTGAATCCGATATGTAGACATATGAACTTAACTTTGTACTCCAAACATAGACATATGAACTCAGACCAAACAACCCTGCACCCCAAACACAGACATATGAACTCCACAGATATATGAACTCTACAGACATATGAACTCCAGATATCCTTTCACAATTCAGCGCCCCAAACAGCCCTTAAGTATTCTATTTCACCTTTCCACTTTACCATTGATGTTGGGTTTGTCCAACATAGTGTATTGTGGGACGATTCCACATTCCTATAGGTATTTGGAAAAGGACTCTGGATGTTACTCACCTGCTCCATCATATCTATCGTAGTATTTACCACCACGATCAAATTTTACAACCTTAATTTTCTTTTCAAGTTGAAGTTCAACTTCAGCTTTGGAAGACTTGAAAATGTCCAAAGATTGAGACTTCTCAGGAATTAAATATAGGTACTCATATCTTGAATAGTCGTCTATGAATGTAATAAAATATTGTTGTCTATTTCAAGAAACCATAGAGAATGGAACACAAATGTCTGTATGTATTAGTTCTAAGACGTCTGAGCATTTGTTGGCACCTAATTTTCTTATGTTTTTCTGTTTTCCCTTAATACATTCCACACAAACGTCAAAGTTACATAAATCAAGGGAATCAAGGATTCCATTTGACACAAGTCTCTGATTCTCTATTTAGAAATGTAACCTAAACGCTTGTGCCATAACATAGTGAAATTCACATTTAATTTACGCTTTGTACCATATGAATTAGATAACAGGATCTTGTTAAATGAAGTAAAAGAATCAAGCATATATAAATTATCAATTAAAGAACTAGTACCAATAAGTTTGGATTCTTGGAAAAGACTAACTTCATTATTTCCAAGAGAACAAGAAAAATCAAATTTGTCCAAACTAGAAATAGAAACTAAATTCCGTTTAAATGACGGTACAACAAAAGTCTCATTCAAATCCAAATAATAACCAGTTTTTAAACATAATCTAAAATTCCCAATAGCTTCAATTGAACTGCTTTTCCATCGCCCACATAGATGAATCTTTTAGCATCACTTGGCAGTCGGCTTCAAAGCAACCCTGCATTGAAATACTTATGGGACAATCTTTCTTGAAGTGGTCTTTCTTTTTGTGGATAAAACAAGGATTTTCAGTAGCCTGTTTCTTGCTCTTATTCTGCTGAGATGTCCCTTCTGCAACACTCTTAGATGTAACAACCCCAACTCCTAGGACTACTAAAAAGGAGATCGTTCCTGCATACATGCATAAATATTCGTATGGAGGAAAATAAAGTAAAAATAAAATAGAATAATCATAATTTTGAACCGTTTTAAGTAAGTGTTCTGCCATTATCTCAAGATCCTAAATCGTTCGACCCGGGTACCCTTTTTAATATGAAATAAATTATATATAAAAAAATTATAATAAAACCACAAATGTAATAAAAACAAAATATGAGAAAATTTAAAGGGTCAAATGCGGAAGCGAATTATGGTTCTTTTGGCACTGTCACAGATTCCTCTTGTCAGTCGCCCGAGTATCCGGCCCTTACCTGAAAAAAAAATTAAGATAAAGGTTGAGTATAAAATACTCAGTAAGTGATCCCATTACCGGGATCAGGCTATGCATCCACGAGCAAAGAAAGATAACTCATGGCTCTTACAACTACATCGGGTTTTTATGATGAAAGAAAAACCAAAAGACGTACTATCTTGTCTTGAAATCCATGTCTAGCGGCCCATAGGCACACCGTCAAACATGAAAATAATATGAATGTGAACCTGTCGACTCATGCATGTCTAGCGGCCCGTAAGCACACCGTCAAACATGGAAATAACATGAACGTAAACCTGTCGGCTCACCCATGTCTAGCGGCCCGTAGGCTCGTCATCAAACATGAAAATAACATGAACGTAAACCTGTCGGCTCATGCATGTCTAGCGGCCCTAGGCACGCCGTTAAACATGAAACATGGAAAAAAAGTAACATGAACGTAAACATGTCGGCTCACGCATGTCTAGCGGCCCGTAGGCACATCGTCAAACATGGAAAAAAATAACATGAACGTGAACATGTCGGCTCACACATGTCTAGCGACCCGTAGGCACACTGTCAAACATGAAACTAGACCCATAGGTCATCTGAAATAAAACATGCGTCAAGGTGAGACATGAGACAGTAAACCGCTCTACTGGTCTATTCATGCATCACATACATAATATCAGTACTGATTAGAAATTCGAACATGCTCATAATACTTATAACTGTCATGCAACAAGTAAAACATAATGACAAAAAAACATGCTTCAAGAGTCCATTAAGTAACTTTATAGTCTAGGCTAGTAATACCACTTACCTCAACTTGGTCTCAAAAGTCTACACAAATAACTCTTTAATATTCCTTGGATAAAACTCAAATCAATCCTATGACATTAACCACAAGTTTAGTTTAGCAACTATGGCCTAGGAAGTGAGTCAAAGATTAAATAAATCCTCAGGGTCCAAGTCCAAAGGATAACCAACCAACTTACACAAAACTTACCCAACTCCAAAAATTTTTCGATCTTCCAATAACTTACACAAAACTTACCCAACTCCAAAAATTTTTCGATCTTCCAAAATCCTAATCCTGAAAGTTGACACAAAAGGGTATAACCAAAATTGTTTCCAATACAAAGTGACACTCCAAAATCTCAAAAACTCAATCCTTGCCCAAAATAAACCAACTCTCACCCAACTCAAGATTGCAAGAATAGGCAGTGGTGGTCGAATGCATCGACTTGTGGCTGGGTGTGGCGGCAAAAGTGGAGCTGAACGGCTGGGCACGGCGGCTCGCGGTCAACCCGACGGTCCAGACACCGGCGAGGCAGCGACAGACGAACGACGAGCTCTTTCACTACAACGAGGATGGCGCTGGCGATGAGGCAATGGCGGCGCTCAGTGATGGAGCACCAGGCGGCGGCGGCGACGGCTAGGGTTTGGATAAAAACGGGAGAAGAAAAGAAGGGGGAGGGGGGTGCGGGGCCTTGAGGAGAGAGAGAAAGAAAATCTATTTTCTTTTTCTTTCTTTTTTTTTTTTTAACCTTTCCCACGAGTATATATAAAAGCTTAAACCTTTTCCTTTTCCCTTAAAAAAAAACAAATTCTCTGATCCTTTTTCAAAATATATATATGTATATATATTTTTCTTTTAAAACTCCAACAAACAAATTTAATTATCTGCACAGATAATTAAATCTCCAAATGCAAGCCAAAATAGAACTCAATTAATTCCAAATAATCAAATTATATTTTAGCTTAGCCAAAAACATAAATCTCATATAATTTATCCAAGTAGCCAACATAAAAAGAAAATAATAAAGCTTAATTACAAAATAAATCAGGAAGTTACAGTAGATTTTCTTTTCTTCATATCATGAGAGTAAGTTGCCAAATGAGCACTTTATATTCTTTCTCTCTTAATCCTATCTTCTTCTTGCACACATTGTGAGATAAGCTCATTAATACTCCATTTATCCTTTTGAGTATTGTAGCTTATTTTAAACTGAGTGAATTGTGTCGGAAGAGAGATAAGTACTAGATTTACAAATAAATTTTTATTTATCTTGATATCAAGTGCCTTTAATTTACCTGCGAGATTGAACATTTTCATAATGTATTCCCTTATGTTTCCATTACCCTTATACCTCATGGAATACAAAGAAGTCAAAAGACTACCTACTTCCGTTTTCATTTTTAGTAAAATATTTCTCAGTTTGAGCAAGAAACTTATTGACATTTTTACTTTTCGTGATAGAGCCCCAAAAAGACTCTGGAATGGAGTGCCTGATGATCATCAAACACATGCAATTTGACCATCCCACTTCACTATATTAGCCGTATTTGATTGTTCCTCAGTAGAAATAGGCTTATGGTCCTTAATGCAAGGACCAAATCCATATACCCAAGAAGTATCTCTAAGCTTTCTTTCCAAATCTTGAAGTTCGATCAACTCAACTTAGAGATTGAACTTAGATTTCCAGATATTTGAGTAAGACCAATTGAAATAATAAACAGCAAAACATATACTCACAATTAAAAATTAATAAAATTGATGTCCAGCCTTTGGGTAAAAACACAAACTGTAAATGGTACCCTCAATGCAATAATAAAAGTACTGACAATAAACTCGGTAAAAAAAATAGTCTTTCTTTAGATCGACTGTTTTTCACATGAGCAATCCTTATAATTATCACATACTCATTACCACATACATACCCACAATTTGGCCAAAAAATTGTCTTCCTTTGAGCCGATAATTATCCGCATAAATTCATGAATATGCACATCTTATATTTTATAATTAAATTAATCTAGATAACAGAGGCTACTTTGTTAACATATTATTTTGACCAATTTAAACAAAAATATAAGACACAATAATATAATAATATTATTGTACAAAAATAATAGAAGAGCACCATATAGTTTTTACCAAAATTCAATCAATAATTGCATACACATAATACAATTAAAGCAACATAAACATATGAAAATTTAAATTTAAATTCATCAAAATATCAATCAAAATTAAATTTAAATTTACCACATTATTAATCAAATTTAAATTTAAATACACCAAAATATCAATCAAATTTAAATTTAATCCACAACATGATTAATCAAATTTAAACTAAAATCCATAAATGATTATTTTAAATTTGAATTATCAATCAAACTGTAGATTTAAATTACAAACTTATTAATCAAGAACTAAGAACCCTTGTCAAGAATTTCACCAAATTATTAATCAAGAAAACTTAGAAACGTGGGAGAGAAATTCAATCGACAATTAATTCAAATAGTGACAAATTCAATATTATCAAACTATTAACAAATAAACTCACTAAATTCAGTCAGCTTTTTAACCTTAAAAAAAAAACTACTAATTTTCAAAATTACATATTCATCAATTAAGTATTAACATAACTTTTTAATGGCAGACGTGAGTTTCGACGACAAGAACCCCAAAACGGCAATACATGCAATTGAAAACGACGAAACCACCGCCAGCAAGTTTTTCTTTCTTTTTTTAATCTTTAATCAATTTTACCAAAATTAAGGATGAATCTCATGCCTAATGGAAACAAAAATAAACCAACAATCCAACAAAAAATTCATGCTCTTATACCACTTGTTAGTATAATTACTTTAAATTTATATTGAATAGATATAACCCTATGATCATTCATGCTAAATTGTCAAGAATAACATACCAGATTCCATTGCAAAATTGACGGCAATTATAAGTTCCTCAACCAAAACTCCAAATGCCCTTAGTGAGATGAGATTCAAGAAAGACTGAGTGCTTATTATTTTGATATATTTGATAGGGGTGGAAACGGTTCGGTTTGGTGGTCAAACCGAATCGTACCGATTGACCACCAAACCGATTTTTTTAAAATGTAAAACCGAACTGAACCGATTTATTGGTTTAAACCGAACCGAACCGAACCACGTATATGCGGTTTAGTTCGTTTTCAAATTCGATTTTGGCATTTTTAAAAAATCCATGTTATATTATTTTTTAATTAAAAAACGGTTCGGTTCGATTTGGTTTTAAATTCGGTTTTGTTCTTTAAATTAAAAGCGGTTCGGTTTTAAATTCGGTTTCTCTTTCTCTAAATATATAAATAAATAAATATATATATCTATATATTAGTTGAAAATGGTTCAGTTTGGTTTCAAATTCGGTTTTCAAAAGTAAAACTGAACCGAATCGAATTAATTCGGTTTCAAAATTTCTTCAACCGGATCAAACCACATTTTTCGGTTTCATTGAGTTTTCGGTTCGGTTTTTAGAAACAGTTTGATTTTTGCAGTTTGAAAGACCACCCCTATTAGGGTTTCCGTTAAACCCTAAGTAACTAAGAATGGGCTTCTACCCATTAATTAAGAATCTAGGACCTTAATTAATTAGATCATATAATATGGTCAATTCTAATAAAATAACTCAATGTGATAAATTATTAATCCACATACATAGCTCATACTTTAATTAAACGTATTATTATTTAAATACGTCTAACATCAGGAGGTTAATTCCCTAATATTCTTGAGGTGACAAATTTATTTTGGAAGGTCAAATTAAATTAAAATAAAAATTTGTAATGGTCTTTGGACATTCATAATTATTAATCATTATTCCTTTTAATAATGATGAATAAAATATGAGATATTTAAAAACCAACATAAAAATTTTCTTTTTCTACGAAAGATCATTTTCTTTAAATTAACATGAGAAAAATAAATATCGTTCTTTGAACGAGTTTGCGGGGTGTTGTTGCCTTTCCCATATACAAAAGATCACCGAACCCTTTATCTTTGTTTACCGACTATGTTAGCATATTTTTGGATGCCCAATCACGTCTACTATCAAGACTGTGGTGACTTCATTTTCTTTTTTTTGGAAACAAAGTCAGTTGCTCTGCATTGCAAATTCGTAGTGATATTAAAAGTTTTTTTTAGAAATTATATCTAAAATTTATGGCTTCACATTTGGGTCAATTTATATCGGAATTCCAAAAGTGTGAAATTTTAACAAATTTGCAATAACTGGGACAAATATAGGATAAATTTTGTAAATAGAAAAAAAAAGTGAAAAGTGAAAATTAGATTCTTAATGTTATGGTATGATCATCAAATAACTTGGAATTATCACAAATATGACACTTGCTAAAAAGTAATAAAACTAATATAATAATAATAATAATAATAATAATAATAAAACATTTTAATATCAGCATAGAAGAGAGTTCCGAATTTTAATTTTAATTTCTTTTTTTGAAAGATCAAATTTTGAAATTTTTATTTTAAAAAAAATAGTGAATTTAACACCACGAAGAAAAGAGGTTTACGTTCAACCGTGTGACTTTTGTTTGTCTGTCACGTGTCAGGTTAAATTGGGAAGCATAATTAATTTTAACATTTATTTTTAAGATAAAGTAATATTTTGTTTAGTATAGTTTTCGAATTTGTTTGATTATAGTTTACCTATTTTTAAGATATCAAATTTTACTCATATCACTAATGATTGGTGTTCAACAAGCGGAAGCAATTGAATCTTAAGTACTTTAATTTCATTAATTTTAACAATCAAGCAAATATGTTCATCAACTTAGATAATAATAGAAGAAATTCTCTCAATTCTATTTGACGACGTGTCAAATCAAGCGTATTAGTTAGAAAACCAATTAAGAGTATTTAGTTCAAATATTTTCGCTGGACTATTTTCTCTGGCACGTGTCCACCGCCGGTAATGCAGTCTACAACGATGGTGTTATGTTATCCTTTGCAAAAAAAAGATGAATTACTGCAATTTACATTTAAGTGAACAATTAATTTAGGATAAAACCAAGTAAAAAAAAAAAAAACAATTAAATGTTAAATGAAAAAACTAAAACCAAATCTTGTTGCCGAAGGAGATTAATTATATCCCAGTTGCTCTCAAACGGCCAAACTCCCCTTCACCCGTCGGAGCCTAACTTTTCAATGTAAACCACTGCCGGACGGTGAACAACAGACGGCGAGGACAGCTGGATGGTGAGAGAGAGACGGCTGGCTTCTGAAACTTTTAGGTCACATGAAGAGGTTTTTTTTTTTTTTTAAGAATGTTTTAAGATATTTTAACATGTTTTTTTTATAATTATTTTCTTTAATTAACTTTTAATTGATTCTTCAACTAATGCAATTGAATTGACTAATCATCAAATAGTATTAATGTCCGCATTAACACATAATGGACTAATAAGTATTCGATTAACTTAAAGTTAAATTAGAGACCGTTTAGAAACATTTTACAAACGTGAGGGATTAGAGTGATTGTTTTAAAACTTTAATAACCAAATAGACATGAACTTTAAATCTTAGATTAAAAGTGTATTTTATTCGAAACTTTTTCTAAATCCAAAATGTTAACCTGCATATACGTATATATACAAGTTGATATACACATAATATTTTAAGAATGCATGCCAACTTTTTTTAATTTTCTTTTAAATATTTATTTGTTTTTTAAAAAAAAAAACTTTTTTTTTCTTTTAAAACATGGCTAAAAATTTGATAATTTAGATGAGAAAGATGAAAACTATAATAAATAAATTGTTGTTAGAAGATAAGTATAATTTTAAAAAAACCAAAAACTAAGAATTAAATTGATGCCTAAAGGAAATCCTACGTCCTATTTGTTTTATGCTTTTAGATTTAAGTTCAGTAAATATGTGTTAGTAGATAATCTTCTGAATTCTGTTTTTTAAAATTATTTCCATATTCTAGTCCAAATCTAACAAATTTTGTAAACAACAATTTTATATTTTAAGAATATTCTGATTTTGAATTCAAAGAAAAATTATATTAAGAATAAATAAATTAACAAATATCTTATTTCATTTTATAGAGTCAATTTTTTTAAATTAAAAAAAATGTATTATATATTATATTATAAATTATATAATATACAAAAATACTAATTATATAAACTTTTAGTATAAGAAATTGATTAATTAATTAATAATAATTTATATTTCACGATAAATATATTTTTAAATATCAAATACAATTTAAAAAGTTGTTTTCAAATCTAGAAAAATGAACAAAAAGATTTATAAATATAACAAAATTTCATTGTCTATCTGCGATAAACCGCAATAGGCTATTATATATATCTATTATGACACAAAAGATATAAATAGTAGTTTATCGCAGTCTATCGTAGATAAATAGATTGTAATATGTTGTTATTATTTGCAAATATTTTCAGCAGCTTTGTGATTTAAAATAATTTCTTTTATTTAAATTGAAATTTAATTTTTCAATCTACTATCAAACACATATATGAAAACATGAAAATACAATTTTATTTTCATTGAATTCGTTGTTTTCAAATCACCAACCAAATAAAAAAATTTGGAAAAAAAAAACAACAATAAACTAGTAGTTAGAAACTAATTTTAATATTTATTGAAACCATGCAAACTAAGATTAAAACCAAAATAAATTACATAAACTAAAATCGAAGCAAACACAACATACCAAAATATTATGCTTTAAATCAAACTAAACCAAAGAAATATAATAATAGATCATTGAAATCATATTACAAAGAGAAAGCTGAAATATAAGTGTGAAGATTTTATAGAGAGGAAAATATTGTGGAGAATTGGTATTAGATTTCTCAACCATTACAAGTGAATGAATGCGAGCCTAAGTACAAGAGAAGCTAAGACCGATTTTTAGTTATACAATAAACAAACTAAATAACATTACGTAAAACCATTACATCTTAATATTAACTAAAGGCTGCAGAAAACTTAGAAACGACTGAGTAAACAGAGCCATGGTTGGTTGAAATCTATTGACTTGTTCGAAGATACTTTCTTGAAAAATTCCTTGCCAGATTTCATTTCCTATGTCATGTCATCATCTCGTGCAACAGAAATTACATCGTCAATGAGCAGAGTGATGTTTTGATGAGAAGAACCACCTTCTTCAACAGCTCTGTTGGCCTTTTTAGCAAGCTCTTTGCATCTCTCTCTAATCTCTTTTTTCTTCCTCTCTTCCATTCATCACTCTTTCAATGGCTTTCATCACATTCTCTTTTTTCGCTGTTACCCCAATCTCCTCTTCCTCTCCCCACTGCAAAGACGTTTCCACACCCACACTTACCCCGATTTTCAGTATCTTCACGATCAGTGCCTCGTTGAAGAATTGATCTGAAAATAGAGGCCATGTGATCAGAGGAACCCCCCCGGATATCCCTTCGAGCGTCGAGTTCCAACCGCAATGCGTCAAGAAGCTTCCGATTGCTGGGTGGGAGAGTATCATCACTTGTGGCCCCCAACCACGAATCACCAACCCTCTCCATTCTGTTTTCTCCTTGAAACCATACTCCTCCATCCATTTTTGCAACTCCTCTGTTTCGTTCCCTTCCCGAATCACCCAAATGAATGGCCTCTTTGATGCCTCTAGACCCAGTCCAAGCTCTATGAGTTGAGCCGTCGTCACATTGCAAATGCTTCCTAATGAGACGTACACCACAGAGCCCAGCTGCTGTCCATCCATCCACTTGATGCATTGATGTTGGTCGATGGTAGCTTTGTTGCCTCTTTCGGCTTTGTCGAGTTTGTCGTTGTTACAAAGCGAAACAGGGCCATCGCACCACACTTTTTCAGAAAGGCCTTCGAATTTTATATACTAAGCTAAATTCTCAGTCTCCATCTCCTTGAACGAATTCATAATAACACCGTAGGACTTCAGATTAGCCTCCCCCGTCTCGCGCTCAAACGCTACAAAGTCTTGATCGGTGTGTTTTGGTAACTTAGCCCTGCAAAACTGGGTATCATAACTAGGTAAATCAGGGATAATTACGAGAGCGTGATCTGGGAAGGAATGAAGAAGGGGCTCCTTGTTTACTAAAGTGGCCATACACATAAGAGTAAAACATGAGGCACTGGAGAAAACGAGTATGGGGATGTGGAATTTTTTAGCAAGTTTTATGGTCCAAGGGAGGGATCGGAGATAATGCAAGTGGGTCGGGGAGTGAGTTTATGGAAGAGTTCCATACATGGGTCGCGAAGGAGAAAAGTGGCTTTCAAGAATTTGGAGGCGGAATTGAAGGAAGGGAGTAAGTCTAGATTCTCGCAACCTTGGGGGAGGCTGGCTTGGATGCAGGGGAATGGAAGTTGGAGGACATGGATTTGGAAGCCGAATCGATGGCGCAAGAAAGAACAGAGTGGTTGCGAGCAACATTATGAGGGGTGGTGATGATGGTGATTATGGCTCAGTTAAGATAATGAAAAATGTAAAAGAAGAGGAAACTCACAGAAAGCGGGAGGCAGGGAGATTCAGGGAGAGAGCGAGAGGTAGAGAGATTCAAGGAGAGAGCAAGAACTACTGCTATCTATCTTCGATTATTTTCAACACACAACATAAAGAATACAACTGCTTATGTTTTAAAGTACAGAGCCCTAAACACAAGGGCAAAATAGTAAATGAATAAATAATGTCAGTGACATGTGTCACTCTTCAATAGGAGGCCCTTCCATAGAATTGGCTTGCTGGGATAGGGCTACATCACCTATTGACATGGGCTGGTTAGGCTTGTTGTTCTTTGTCCTTAATATCCCCCCTCAAACGAGGCGGTAGTTCAACGATGTCGAGTTTGCGTCGAAGCGTGAAGAATTGACTATGTGTAAGAGTTTTAGTAAGCCAGTCAGCTACTTGATCAATAGAGGGAACGTACCGAACATCTAGAAGGCCTTGGAGAACTCTATCACGTACAAAGTGTATGTCAATCTCAATATTCTTCGTCCGAGCATGAAACACAAGATTGACTGCTAATGCACGAGCACTTAGATTATCACACCATAGGGTTGGTTTGGTACGTTGATGAACTCCAATCTCCCCAAGAAGTTGTTGAATCCAAATGATCTCAGCAGAGGCATGAACAAGCACCTTGTATTCTGATTCAGTACTTGAACGAGCCACAACGGACTGCTTTTTCGATGACCATGATACAAGTGTGCCACCAAGAAAGACACAATACGCAGCAACAGATTTACGGTCATCTAAGTTTGCTGCCCAATCAGCGTCAGAGAATGATGAAATGGATAAATCGGAGTTTGGTTGAATACAAAGCCCATAGTGCTTGGTACCGCTAAGATAGCGAAGAAGATGTTTGACAGCAACCCAGTGAGTATTGGTAGGACATTTTAAAAACTGAATAAGTTGATTTACCATGAAAGTGATGTCCGACCGAGTGGTGGTGAGGTATTGGAGAGCCTTGATTGTACTTCGATATAAGAAGGGATCAATAAGAGGTGTACCATTGTGAATTGATAGGTGTTTGCTCATTAAACTTGGGGAAGGGGCAGCCTTGAGATCGGACATGTTAAGCTTGTACAAAAGATCATTAACATATTTCTCTTGACTGAGTAGTAGCCCTTATTTTAGATATTTAATCTGTACACCCAGAAAGTAGTGAAGAGGACCAAGATCCTTAAGAGCAAACCGAGTAGCTGACATATGAACCAACCGATGTATAAGAGCATAATCATTTCCAGTAACAATCACATCATCCACATAAATTAACAGCAACAGAATAGTTGGTCCTTGCTTAAAAATATAGATGGAAGTATCTGACCTGGCATTTTGGAACCCTCAAGCTAGGAGTTCGTCTTTAAGTTAGGAGACCATAAATGGCCTTATTCAGCTTACATACATGATGAGGATAGTAAGGATCAACATACCCATTGACTTATGTAAACATCCTCATCTAACTTACTATTCAAGAAGGCGTTTTTGAAACCAAGTTGTCTCATTTTCCATCCATAAGCAACAACAAGGGTAAGCACTATACGAATGGTTGAAGCTTTAACAACTGGACTAAACGTTTCAAAAAAGTCAATACCTGGAGTCTGATGAAAACCTTTGGCAACCAACCGTGCCTTGTAGCGTTGAATCACCCCATCAGATTGTCTTTTAATTTAAAGACCCACTTGGCACCGACAACATTCAAGGAGGGAGAATAAGGAACAAGGTTCCACGTACCATTTTTCATGAGGGCTGCATACTCTTTATCCATTGTACATTTCCATTGTGGTGTGGTAAGAGCATCACACACTCGTGTAGGCTCAGTCATAGATCAATTTTTCTTTGTCTGAGTGTTCAGTATCCGAGGCTTGAAAATTCCAGCCTTTCCTCTGGTTATCATAGGATACGTGGGAAGATGGAGGGAAAGGGTAAATGGGATAGGATCGGGTGAGGATTCATGTGTAGGAATGGGTGGTGAAAGTGGGGCATTGGGCACAGCAGGGGGCGAAGGGGGGTTAAGGTGGGGTATTGGATCAGCTGGCAAATTGCTAGGCAGTGGGTTCTGTTTTGAGGGAAAAGGGGTGGTTCTGATTTGAGGGCAGAGGGATGTAGGAGAGATTGGAGAAGGAGCATTTGCGGAAGGATTAAACACTGATGGATTTGGGACTGGTAAGTGAGCAGAACTGGAGATAGCAGCAGGGTCACTAGGACACAAAGGAGGGGAAGGTTGAAGATATTCGGGTAAGGCAGTGGCAGTAGGCAGCCACGGTACAAGGGCTGTTGGTTGTGTTAAAGCTGCTGGTGTACCTGTGAAAGCATGCTGAATGGGAAAATCATCTTTAAACACTACATGCCGAGATATACAAATTTTCCAGCCAGAGTCAGATATTTGTATCCTTTATGCTTAGAACTAGGCCCAAAATAAACACACTTATCCGTGCGATAGTGCAGTTTGTGACTATTATACTGTCTTAAACAAGGAAAGCAAGTACATCAAAAAAAATTTAGATCTTCAAACACGAGTATTTTACCAGTCAATAACTCAACAAGGGACTTACCTTGTAGAGTCGGGATTGGCATACCATTTATGAGATAGGTAGCATAGGCAAAGGCCTCCCACCAATAAGTAAGAGGATAGATGCTTGAACCAACATGGTAAGTCCCTTCTCAAAAATATTCCCGTGTTTCCTTTCAGCCCTACCATTTTGTGCCGATGTATAAGGACATGAGAAATGAGAAACAGTCCCCTCTTTCCCACAAAGCTGATGCACTTTAACAAATTCTCCCCCATTATTTGATTGAAGTTTTTTTACTGTCCCATTATACTGTTGTTTAATCATGGAAGTGAAATGTTGATAGGCTGCTACAGTGTCACTTTTCAGGTGTAAAGGGTAAATCCAAGTGTATCTACTATAGTCATCAACAAATATAACATAGTAATGATACCCTTCAGATGATAAGAGAGGTGCTGGCCCCCATAGATCAGTGTGAACTAAATCAAACATGTTAGTGGATCTTGACTCAGAAGTTGGAAAAGCAAGTGCATGAGATTTTCCATACTGACAATAGTCACAAAAGGAAACTTTATCATTAACAATAGTAGGAAGGTTACATTGAGTAATGGCAAGTTCTAGTGTTTTCAAGGCAGGATGACCAAGTCGTTTGTACCATACATTCTTAGACACTTTCATTCTAGGGGACTGACTCAAACTTGATACATTCAAAATAGGTAGATGATTATTTATGTGCATTATATTCTTCTGATTAGACTCTTCAGTGGAACTCCCTCTCGAACAGACTTTCACATCCTCAAGTTGGTACAGACCATCTTTAAGCTGACCCTTCAGCATGATTAGTCCCGTGTCCTTGTCCTTGATGAGACAGAAACCATTATAAAACTCAATAAGTATATTGTTATCCTTAGTAAGCTTGGATACACTCACAAGGTTTTTGGTAATGTTAGGAACACATAAGACATCTTTCAAATTCAGCTTAACATATTCATTCACAAGAGAAGTATCACCTATATGAGAAATCTTAAGACTGTCACCATTTGCAACTACAACTGACTTCTTACCTCCATATTTATTTGGGTTACCAAGATTGGTGTAGTCTGTTGTAACATGGCTTGATCCACCACTATCTGCATACCAACTCGGATCAATAAAAATTTCAGGACCTGCCATGCACGGTTGAGAAGTATGTGAAGTCATAAAGGCAAATTGATTTTGTTGAGAAAGCCCTTTGTTTCACCGATGATTGACATGACCTCCCCTGTTCTGAGAAAAGGTTGGTGGTGCAAGCTCTTTGTTAAACCGACCATAATAATAGTAGGTTGTGTGGCCAAGTCGGCCACACACTTGGCAAGTTGGTTTGTTCCCTCTTCCCCCGCCTCAGCCTCTGTTACCTCCATGTCCTCTCTGATTTCCACTGAAGTTGTTGTTGTTGTTGTTCCCCTGGGTTCTTGAGTTTGGATAGAAAGGAGAGCTTCTTGTGTTGGTAAGATTAACTGAGGCATTGTGACTGAAACCAATTGACACATTTTATGTTGCTTGATGATCTAACCGTTTCTCAAAAAGAAGTAGCTCTAACTGCATATCTAACCAAGACACTTCCGATTTACTTTGAATCGTGGAAACCATAGCATTGTATTCCTCATCCAGCCTTAGAAGTACCTGTGACACCAAGGCCCTAGTCGAGACTGGACTACCAGCTTGTTCTAACTTATCAGCATTACCTTTCATTGTTCTCAAATATTCCTCCATTTTTAAATTTCCTTTTTTAGTGGATTGAAAAACTTGCCTGAGGTAATCCTTTTCAGCACGTGATTGAACACCAAAGAGTTTGTTGATATTTTTCCACAGCATCTCAGCGCTCTCACATCCCATGAGTTGGACAACTACTTTAGGGGGTCATAGAATTGTACAGCCATCCAAGAAGCAATTGATCAATTGCCATCCAGGCTTCAAACTGAGGATTAACCTCTACAGCTATGGTTGAGCTCGAACTCCCAGCGCTTCCACTTGAAAATCCATCAGAAATAGAGCCTCCAGCAGTAGTTTCACCAAGAGTCACTGCACTTGAAGCATTTATATCTCCACCTACAGGTTGAAGGTACGTAGGAGGACATGGCTTTTGGCTGGTGAGATGGCCTTCAAGCCGGTAACTCCTCAATATTGGCAGGGCTAGATTCTTCCACAATAGAAAATTGCTCCATGGTAACGGACAGAAATGCACGTTATCATAGTGCTAAGTTATTAAAAATGATGGATTGCAATGATGAAAAATAATAAATTTGTCCATTAAGCATAAAATCTATAATAGTGCGATCGCGTGCATCAGTGCATTGGAACTATTGATTTTCGTATTTTTTATGCAGAATATGCGTTAACGCATTGTAGAGATTGCGATCATAGAAATTCATCGGTCGAGTGCAACTTCACTGCAAGACTTTGCATTGATCGCGCTCGCAAATATTCACCCAAAAAGAATCACCGCAACATGGTGGACGCATCTAGACGAAAGGACAATTAAGATCGATGGGACAGAAAGCTGATAGTAATCAGATCCAAATTAAGTTGACAGTCGATAACGGTCACAAAGTATATCCAGCTTTATCGGTGACAATTATCTGGCACATCAGTCAGGAATTAAAGTTGTCCCATCTGAACAACCAGGAAAGAGAAGTCGCCTTTCACCTTTTGATGCCCTATAAATACCAAGTGCATTCTTTAGAGAAGAGGTGAAGCAGTTGATTAGTTCACCATTTTTAGTTCACACCTCTGCCCATAGTATTCTTTCACTTTTTTAAGGCAGACACGAGGAAGAAGTTGTGTCGGTAGATCATTTTGGCAAGCCTGGGAGAGCACCGAAAGCTACTAAGACGGAGAGAGGATCAACTCCTGCGAAAGCGGGAATATCTTTAGTTCAGAATAGAGATTCCAGTGTAAAAAGCCTCGGTCAGCAAGGAATTGCTACCAGGCTCTCTACCTTAACTTCCATTAGCATTTTGTACTTAATATATATATAAGAATGAAATTTCTGTCTCTATATCTGTTCACTCTCTATGATTCACACATGAGTAACTAAATTAGTTGAATGGGTTGAGAAGCGTTTAGCTAGCACAACGAGAGAATCCTCTTCTGTGTGATTATCTTGTTTATGTATGCTTCATTCGTCTATTAGAGATACTCGGGAGGGTAGTCAAGGATAGGATCTAGACTTGGGAAGGTCAGGTCAGAATCTAGGTTTGGAAGAACTGGATTAGAACGCATAAACGAGAGATAGGCGCTTAGGGATAAGCACTATTTGTTATCAACGCATCGCATGCATCTTAGCAATAAGATATGATTGTATGCAGTCACCTTGCTTTCTTGCATTTTGCATCAATGCATAGGACAAGAGTAGAGACTTAGGAATAAGCTCTACGGACATTTTGCATGTAACACGTGCGTCCTAGATTTAGGAGCATTGCATTTCCATTAGAAAATGACTTGCTGTGCATGGAAGTAGCATGACCGCATAGTCTGATGCATTCCCAAGTAACGCTAGCTAAAGATCTTCTCAAACCGTTCATCGCATACTCATTGCTTCTATCAACACAACTTTGTTTCTCAAATCCGCTACATTTATTTATTTCTTTCTATCGACACAACAGCAAACCAACCACTTCATTTATTTACCCGGTTACCGCAAAGTTTTCATAAGAAAATTATCAACGCAAACTATTTTCACAAGTCCCTGTGATCGACCCTGGACTTACCAGGAAACTCAGGGGAATTTACACTTGAATTCCGCTGGGGAAACTTGAGTGCACAACATAATTCCACCAACGCATATCATCCATATTTCCATTCAATAAAATAACGCATCACTCCGGTCGAGTTTAATGGAGGTAATTTGGTTAAGGAGTTGATTTAATGGAGGGCTGCTGAAAGTAGTGTTCGTGGGATGCAGGGAAAAATTTGTGTTGGAATTGGCGTTGGCCATTAGATCAGCTCTGATACCAAGTTAAGATAATGAAAAACGTAAGAGAAGAGGAAACTCACAGAAAGCAAGAGGCAAAGAGATTCAGGGAGAGAGTAAGAACTACTGCTATCTATCTTCGATTATTTTCAACACACAACATAAAGAATATAACTGCTTATGTTTTAAAGTACAGAGCCCTAAACACAAGGGCAAAACAGTAAATGAATAAACAATGTCAGTGACATGTGTCACTCTTCAATAGGAGGCCCTTCCACAGAATTGACTGGCTGGGATAGGGCCATATCACCTATTGACATGGGTTGGTTAGGCTTGTTGTTCTTTGTCCTTAATAGGCTCCACGGTGAGCGAGAAGCTTGGCGAGGTCAATCTAAGGTAGCATATGGCCTTGTGCCATGAAAGGGAAGAGAAGAAAGTGAAGGGAAGCCATTAAAGAGACTGAAGAAACTAATAATGACGAAGGAGAACTATACTTTTCAGGTTCTTATATAGGAAAAAATAGACTGTAGACGGCTTTCATGTGTTGGTTTTTTCTAATAACAGTCAACATGGGCAATGCATGTTAATTTTTTACTATCTTTATTATAATATATATTTTATATATATGAAATTAAAGTTTCATGAGCCTAATTAGCGTAAATCGTGTGCTACCAACTTTATAAACAAAATTTTAATAATTCTAAAATTAAAATATGTATACGTAGTGGCCAAGCTACACCTTAGATTTTTATTTATAAAATTTTAAAATATATTTCGTTTAAATGTTTTATCAATTGAAATGTATTTCATTAGAGAAGGATAATGATTAGGGATGGACAATGAAACCGCATAAACCAAACCGATTTACAAAACTAAATTAAACCGAACTGAACCGAATTATCAACAAAACTGAAAAATTCGGTTCGATGTAATTTCAAAATCGAATTAAAACGGTTCGATTCAGTTTTAATTTCAAAAACTGCTTCTAAAATAGAACTGAACCGTTTTTAATATATATATATATATATATATATATATATGCACATACATTTTTAGGGTTTTTAGTTTAATTGAAACAATCTCTCGTCTCCATCTTTTCATATTCTACTACTGCTCTACCCCTTCTCCCTCCATATCTGATATCTCCATCTCTTATGATTCCGAGTATAGCACCAACACCTCCTCTCAAGTCTAAGTTAGCAGCAACGCCATCTCTCCATCTCTCCATCTCTCTACATCTTCTCTCCCTCCATCTTTCCATATCTCCATCTCTCTTGATCTTCTCCATTTTGCTGTAGCTCCACCTTCCTCGATACCTAGTGGCCGCCGACTGCTGTAGTCCGCACCGCAAGTAAGTTTTTTGTCTCTCCTTCTCTCAGTTTATTTTCTCTCTGTTTTGATTTGGATGTGATTTTTAATTTTTCCTTTTTCCTTCTCTTTCATTTTATCAACTCAATTAGGGCACAAAACCACGATTTTTGTTTCTCAACCCGACATCTCTCTAATCCATTATTCTGATTGATATTTAAATTATATTTAGAAAAATTTGTAAAATAAAAAAAGAGAAAAAGATTATGTCATGGGCAAGAGGAAGTGGAAGGAAGAAGGAAATAAAAAGCAAAGGAAACAAAATAAAAATAGTTTAAAAATGAGGGAAAAAATATGAATCCGAATTGAACCGAATATATGCGGTTCGGTTTAGTTCGATTGTACGATTCGATTTTATACATAAAAAAAATCGGTTCGGTTCAATTTGACCCCAAACCGAATCGAATCGATTCCACCCCTAGTAATGATTCAAGACTACATCTATTTTCAATCAACCTTTCAATTTAAGCTTTTTAAAAAAGTCAAAATTTCTTGTCACATATCAATTTTTTAATTAGAGGCTACACAAAAGTGATATAACCTCAGCTACATTCAAGTACTTTTCGTTGGAGAAAAACACAATATAAAAGGTAAATCAGATAATAGTATTAGCCATGATTATAAATTAGTACAAAATAGAAATTAAAACGATTAAAAATAAATAATCAGTAAAGTTATCTTACTCGTCCAGTAAACAAAAAAATCTAGAGTTTTTAGAAAGTCTAGATTTTATACAACTGCCATTGAATGGTCATAACTACGATGTTACCCATTTTAGCAACGGAAATATAATTATTTCAAATATGATGAGAATATCGAGATATGAATTTTACGAAAATGTTAATATAAATATCGATTGAATGTCTATTTCAATTGAAGTTTCTGAAAAAATTATAAGAACAAATAATTAAGATAATTAAATTAAATTACTAAAAAAATATTTAATGATTTTCAAGAAAGTTAACATGTCTATTATTTATATTATATTTATATTAGTAACTTTTTGTCACTTATTATTTTTTTTTTTTGAATTTTTCTACGATATAACGAAAATATTGATTCATCCCTAATATAGATGTTGAATCTAGGAAAACGTGAAAATATCGATGGAAATATTGACATGCTAACGAAAATTTAATACTATGGTTGGACCATTTTTTGTATTCTCTCCTTTCTTTTGAACTCTCATTCACATTTTGCTAGTTTCCTTTTGGCATTATATATAGGATATTTGTAATAGTTAATAAAAAAAAGAAAAAAAATTCTAAAATATATCACATCGTTAAAATATTTGCAAATATAGAGGTATTGTTTTGAATTTTTTCTAATTTTCAATTCCAATTGTACACCTTCTTCTTCTATTTATCTCTTTTTTTTCTTTCTTTTATACGATTTTTGCTTATTCTTTTTTTTTTTTTCTTTTCTTCGATTTTGGCTTCTTTACTTTTTTTTTTTTTTAAATATTTCATTATTTCTTTTTTTATTCTTCTTTCATTTATCGAGTTTTTTCTTCTATTTTTTTTTTTAATTTTCTTTCCTTTATCCCTTTTTTGTTTCTTTTTTTTTTTCATAAGAATTATGAGACTGTCGTATCCAAGACTTGAAAGTACCCAATTCATAAGTGATCTAACACCAACAAGCCAATCATCAAGTTTGATTATTATAATAAACATTAAATATAAATAGTAAATGAAAATAGATTTGAAAGAAATTATTTTTTTAGTCTACAAATTTGCATTGTTTTTAGAAACATTTCTTAAAAGTTTGATATAAGAAACGAGAATTGTTATCAAACAAGTTTATTTCTTAAAAAGAGAGATAGAGAAATACGAATCATATCAGACAGGCTAAATAATTTTTTTTCCTTTTTACAGGACTTTAAGAGTATGATGTCTATCATAATAAACTTGAAAAAGGGCACAGATGGCCCAAAATGAAGGGCACAAATGAAATATTTGTGTATTTATGTACCATAATATTTGTTTTCAAAATCAAACAAAGAAGAATGGTTTGGTTTGGATGTTCGCTATTTCTATAGAAGTGCCCTTGAGAGGTATTGGGAAAAAAAAGGACTCTATGAATATTTGGAAAGGACAAAGAAAGGGAGAATAAGGTGGTCAGTAGCTATCATTGACAAAAGCTACCACTGTTAGCACGTTATTGGTGATAGAAACACATTGATAACACGTTATAGGTGATAGAAGCTACCACTAATAGCACGTTATCGGTGATAGAAGCTATCACTAATAGCACGTTATCAGTTATAAAAGCTACCACTGATAGCACGTTATCGATGATAGAAGCCACCACTGATAGTATGTTATCGGTGATAGAGATCACTGCTAGCATGATATCAATGAGATCATTGATAACATTTTATTAGTGAAACAAGCTATTACTAATAACCACGATATGAATGATATTAGTGATATCGGTGATAGAAGTTAAATGAAATCCACATATCAAGTTTCTTTGAAAGTTCATAACTAATTGTAGAAGTCTATCATTGCTAGCCTTAAGTGTTAATATTTCAAGATTGATTCTAATTGATGAAAGTCCATCAGTGATAGCGACTGATAGCTACTACCAGTGATAGCCACGACAGAAGAATATTAGTGATAGCTACTATGTTAATCTTTCAAAGTTGATACTCATTAAAGTCTATTAGTGATAGCCACTAATAGTTTTCCATCATTGGTATAGCTCAATCTTTCAAAGTTGTTGATTTTCTTTCAATGTTGATAACTACTTATAAAAGTCTATCATTGATAACCACTGGTAGTCTTAACTATTAATATTTCAAGGTTGATTCCAATTGATGAAAATGTATTAATGATAGCCAGTGATAACTGATTGTAAATTAAGAGCTAATATTTCAAGATTGTATTAATATTTCTCAAATTGAAAGTTACTACTGATAGAAACTATCAGTGATAGTAACTGATGCCAGCTATCAGTGGCTATCAGTGACTATTAGTGATAGTAGCTAATAACAACCATCAATGGCTATAACTGATACTTGCTATCAGTGATAGTTTTCAATTTGAGAAAATTGGGAATAAGCGAGAAAGATGGTGCCTAGGCATGGGTTTTTAGTTTTTTATCATTTTTTATTCTATATATGCAATTATTTTATCCTTATACTACATATTCTATTATTTTGAGCTTGAATTCCATTTATGCAATTAGTATACATACATACATACACACATACATACACACACATATACATACATACATACATACATACATACATATTGTTGGAATACATAATCATGAGCGGAAGAAAACAGGATCATTGAGCATTCTAATTCCTCAATTTTGACATCAAATTAAGCATGTTCTTGGAATATCAAAAGGGTTTCATTACATACTTTTGAAGATCCTCTTCAAACTCGAAATTCAGCTGCAATCTTCACCAGTTCTTGCTATGGACCACCATTAGAGCTTTCCTACTATTTTTTAGAAGCCTTAGATTAAGTTGTACGACTCAAAACAAGTTTGAACTTAGGGAATTGAAAGAAAGGTTTTCTGGTTTTTCAACTTGTTGAATAACAACTTCTTCAACCTTCAAAAACTCAACAATTCAGCAATTGCATCAGCTTTTCCACTCAATCAAGAGTGATTTTATTATATGACTCTCATGCAAACTGATAATTTGAAGTGATTCCAGCTACTCCTTGAATTTAGTGGTGGAATTATGTATAAGAAGGTGACTAATCTTCTTGCTTGAAAGTGAAAAAATCCCACTCTATTTTTCAATTTTCCTTTTTGATTTTGATTTTGATTTTCAAAATCAAAACTTTTTTCAATTTTAATTCTTTAATTGAAATTGAAATTTTATTATTTTTACAAAATTAATTTGATAATCAATTTTTCTAATAAAATTAATAATTAATTAAACAATTTTATTAATTTAATATCATATATTAAATTAATTTGTCACCAATTTCATTACCATGTATTTAAATCATATTTATATATTAATCGATTCTCTAATTACGTTTAATTCCAAAATTAAACGTGTAATTATATGATTTATTAATTCCCTTAATTTGAATTTGAACGTTTCAAATCAGCATATCGTGCTATTCTAAGACTAATCCGTTTTTGAGCTAGTAGGAAGACCTAATGGACCTACAGTTCATGGGTTCCAACTATCCGGGATTAATTGGCTAAACTCTTTACACCGAATTAACCCCCATTCGTTAACTATCAGGTCACTCCACTAAAACCCAGTATTTGCACTCTCCTCACTGTAGATATATTGTGTCCACTCGATATAACCAAAGTTAGTAAGTTAGCCCTTCATAGGTTGTTTGTAATAACGGTTGGGTCAAAAGGCTATTTTATCCCCGAGATTATCACTTGTTCCTTAAGTCCCACTGATCCTCTAATGAACAATTGGTTTATGATCTCATCATCAAACCAAGTCCCTCTCGGACCAATGAGAGGTTGAGGCCCCTGTTCAAGACCCGAAATCAGCACCTAAGGGAACAACCTCTCTACCATCCCTGAAAGCGGATAGGAGTGGATTCCATCTTGCATCTTATGTCTCTAGTTATCTACCTGGTCTTACCCCTGAAATGGAAGGCTTATTGAGTCAACGCTATTGAGCCAACCCTCATCCATGCAAATCTAAGGATAATCTCGTATAAATAGGATTACATAGTTAGCTCAGGATTAAAGGCAAGTTGCCTAGGTCATCGTTTTGAAATAGTCAGTCTTAAATAGTAAACAATGTATAAAGTAAGAGTAACTTATTTCTTGGTCCGATCTTATGCAAACTCACAAGACGCCCCCACTCTTTATGTCACCATATGAACGAATTAGGATTTCTTTGTTTGTAGCATTTTACAACTCCTTATAACAAATACAGAGTCGGTTGCATCCGATAGTTTTACCAGAATAAGGCACTCAACCTGATTTGTATGCTATAGATCATTTTGACTATTTACTCAAATCTGATCCACTCTTATGTCTCCACATAAAGTTCAAGTACTCATGTAATAATCATAGATCTTTTAGTTTATTGGGTTTATTTCTAAAATGAAATAAGCAATTCATATATTCAATAACAACTTTATCGATTTACAGAATGAGTTTATTGTGTACAAACCACGAGTTTTAGAACATAAAACCTATATATATATATATATATATATGATATATATATATCGATGACCACGCACAATATTAAAAGGGGCTAACAAGGAAAAAAAATTTCCTTCCCTTTTTACCCTTACATATTTCAATAATTCCCTTATTACCCTTAATACCTCTTCAAATTGTTTAAGTGGCTTTTCAACCAACATAGTATTTTATGTGTTTGTTAATTTTGAAGAGACACGATTATTTGGGTTTGATGACGATATGAGACAACTTTTCCATAATAAGTATATGGGTGCGTGATGTACCTATAAAAGTAAAGAAATTGATGGTCAATGTATTCATTCATTGCAAAATTTCAAATTCCAAAAAATATTGAAAAGCAAAATCTTCCCAAAAATAAGACTAATTTTTTTGTTAATCGAATGAAAATATTTATCAATGAAGAGAGGTACTATTAAATTTTTTGTTCTTTCTTTCTTTATTTTAAGAATTTTATTTTCAATCCTAAATTGTTTTGAGGAAGTTGTTGAACTGAAAGGTTTGTCAAGAAGATGTTATTCCATAAGGAAAAAAAAGATAGAATATTTAAGACGAGATTCAATCATTTTTTCATCCCAAAGTGAGAAATTCAACAATATAAGAAACAAATACTTACCTCGAATGAATATTATTCTAAGGTGTGACAAATTTTTCTTAAAACGATAACTAAAACTTGAGAGAAAAGTAGATTTTGATCTATTGGTGACAATTTTGTGGCTATAGGTTTGTTTTTTATATAAAATATTTTTGGACAAATATCGATTTATACCCCTGAATGTGGGTTGTATCAGTTTAAACCCTAAACTTATAACTATATCAATTTAAACTTTGAGCTTTGAGGATTGTATCAATTTAAATCTCCAATTAATAATTGTATCGATTTAAACCTGAAACTTTTATAAGTGTATCAATTTAAACCCTGAATTTTCATAATTGTATCAATTTAACCCTCCATTATGTTTAATTTAGATACACTTATGAAAGTTCAAGGTTTAAATTGATATATTTATAAAGTTTCAAGGTTTATATTGATATACTTAGGAATGTTCAAGGTTTAAATTGATATAATTATTAGTATGAGGTTTAAATAGACACATTCTCCAAAGTTCAGGGTTTATATTGGCATAACCCCAAAATTCAAGGTTTAAATGAATACAATTATTAGTTTAGAATTTAAATTAATACAACCCCAAAGTTCAAGATAGAATAAAGGGATATGGAGGGAGAGATTAGAAATTTAATGGAATATCCTATTAGAATTGATTTAATTCTTTTAATTCTAATTTCACAATTCTCAATGTAAAATTCTATCTCCTTACTTTTCCACTCATTTTAACTTTTAAGTCCATCTATTGTAATTTTATTTTATATTTTATAAAAATTTTAGTAACTCGTTTGATTTTGTCTAGATTTTTTATTTTGCATGAATATGAAAAAGGAGGAAGAGGAGAATCAAACACCAATAATGTGTAGTTTCTTTTCTCTCCATGATTTCTAAGATTATGTGATTTGTTTGACTCAAATCTTGTTTTTTTAATTTATTTATATCTAATTACAAATGCGCTTTTATATATATATATATTATATATATATATATATATATATATAATATATATTATATATAATTTGGCTAATAAGAAGAATGACAAATTTTAATTTTTCATTTATAAAAATAGCAAATCAACATTTCATTTGTAAAAATGACAAAATGAATAAAAAATAAAAAATAAACGAATTTATAAAACTCTAAACTACCCCCAACCATACAAATGAGATTACAATTGGCTTATTAAGAATATTCATAATTACACTGTAATTAAAACAAACATCTAGAGACTAACGGTTGACCATGCTTTGAGCATCGCACCGACCTCTTCTCCAACCAAGTTGCGGTCAATTTTCTCTCCAAAATTGGCTCTTCCATTAATAGAGACAACACTTCCTACTTGAATTATGTCTTCATCCCTTACTTCATTAGGCATGGCTCCCTCTTCCTCGACCAATACTTCACCATCAGCTTTGACTTCAACTCCTTCTTCACCGACTTCATTTATTGCTCCTCTAGAGTTAGTAGTGATCACTTCAGTTCCACCATCTTCTATCTCAATTCTTCTAACACAGGCTCCATCGTCGACCTTAACTCCTAACAATGGTGCTGTCGTGAATAGAATCATTGTCTCTGAATCTATTATCATAGTCATAATTTCCTCCACCTTACTACTTTAAATGCGATTGGTTTGTCTTCACTCTTCACTCTAAAATTTTCAAACTAATTAAAAAATCTAATATTTGATTGTATAAAATTTTCAAACTATTTAAAAAAATCAAAATGCAATAACATAAAATCAGTTGAAAAAAATTAGAAAAAATCAAAACAAATAAATAAAATGATATTTGAAAAAAAATGGTTTAGTTTTGATATTTGAAAAAAATATAACAATATGATTCGATGATTTAAAACAGAAAAAATATTTTAGGAGAAAATAAAGATGCATGATAAAAGAAATATGCAAAGAAAAAAATTAGTTACACTATAATTCAGATGAAGGTTTTGTAGTCATAAAAGGTCTTTTGAAAGTTTTTTACTTCTGATGAGATATTTACATGACCTACAAATATATTATAATTAGTCTCCAAACTACAACCAATAAATACACTAAACTTAAAGACAAATACACTATAATTAAAAATCAATGAACCAAACCATCTAAATCGCTTTTGAACTTACCCAAAATTCTATAACAATACTTTTTCTTGTTTTAGATCCAAAATATTAGTTTAGAAAGCAAGGGTTGGACTGATAAAAACTTTATCTAAATAATTACATTCATGAAGAAAAAAAACGATTTAAATTGGAGTATGAAAATCCCAAATAAAAATTGTCAATTGAAATTACTAACCAATTATGATATGGTATTGATGTCAATTGTGGAGATCTCATGAACAGAAAAGAAACAAATAATATTCGACGATGGTGCATCCTTCCTTGATCGAATCTATCAAGGTGGGTTTAAGACCTCTAAGGCAAACTAGTTAATACCAACACTGTCCATATGCTTGGCCTACCTTTTCACAATGGCTCAATAAGAGACTTTGCGATTTGAACTCCTGGTCGATGGTCGATTAAGTCAAGCCTCCAAATACTACAAGAATTTTGGGCTTTAATGTCGGTGGAAAAAAATAAAAATGGATGTATAATGTCAATTTTTTTTTTAAAAAAAATGGATCTTTAATGAAAGTTTTAAGCCGACTTTAAAGATTGGCTACAATGTCGGTTTAACCGATATTAAAGATACCCATTTATTTTTTTCCTATAGTAAAAAATATCTCTCTTCCATTTCACTATCTTTCTTCTCTCATTTCTCACTTCTCTCTTCCAAACTCTCTTCCCCTTGATCGTACTGATCCTCACCATTGAGCTTGTCGTCGGTCGTGTCATTTAGTATTGTCGTTCAGCATTCATGTAGTCCATTATCGTTCAACTTGTTGTCAGTCGTGTCGTTCAGCTCACTTGCTTGTACTTCATTGCCGTTTAGCTCACTTGCATGTTGGTTCTGGTCGTTCAGGTCTCTGACAATGAGCATAAGAAGATTTGGTCGGTTGTACAGCTTGGTCGTGGGCTTCGAGCTTACTCGCATGTTGGTTCCAAATTGGGAGATCCATCAGTTCACTCGGTGTTGGTTCCGGTCATCAGATCTGTTCAGTTAGCTCAGTCATGGCGTTCAGCTCATCGTGTAGATCTTCGATCATACAGTTCATTTCGATCGTGGGGGTGGGTCGTCAGCATCAAATTTTTAGATCTAATCATGGGCTTTTTTATCTAGTCATCTATTTGCCTAATCTACCCATGGATCTTCTGATCCGTCGTCGGGGTGGTGATTCAGCTCTGTTCACCAGGTCCAGTGCTTGCCGGCGTTGTGCATGTTGAGAATGTCCTAAAACTCGTAGTTCGTATTTTTTGAAACATATTCTACTTATATTATCAATATAAGTATTATTGAAATTGCATTCTGTTATAAAAATCCAATAAACAAACTCAGGGTTATAGTATGAATACTTAACTTTATATAGAGACATAAAAAGGATCAAGTTATAGTATATAGTGTAAAAGGTCTATAAGTATATGGATGAGGTTAGATACCTCGTCTTGGGGACACTATGGATGCGGCCCACTTTGTATATTGATACAAACGATATGATCCCGAAATCAATCATGTGAAGACATGCAAGTGGAGGCATCCTATGCAAAAGATGTTTACATAAGATTGAACCACGAAATAGTCACTTTTCTTTATAACAATCGTTTACTGTTAAAACTGACTAGTTTAATTCGATGGCATAGGGTAACTCAATCTTAATACTGAGCTAACTATGAATTCTTGTTTATTTGAGATTATCCTTTGATCTATATAGGTGAGAGCAGTTTAACAACCCTGCTCAATAAGCCTCCCATTTTGGGATAAGACCAGATAGATAGCTAGTGACGTAGTTCTACAACAAGGAAGTCACTCCTACCCATTTTAGGGTTAGCAGATAGGTTATTCTCTTAAATGTTGATTTCTAGTCTTGAGCAAAGGGGCCCACCCTTTCATGGCCGAGAGGGACATGGTTTATTAGTTGAACTATAAATCAATTATTCAATAGAGGATCGGTGGGAACCCAAGGAGCAAGATGTATTTACAAGGGTAAAATGGTAATTTTTACTTAGCTGTAAATAATGACCTGTGAAGGATCGACTTACTAATTATAGTTAAATCAAGTGGACAGAAATATATCTGCATTGAGGAGAGTGCAACTATCGAGCTATAGTAGTACGTTTCGGTGGTTAGCGAATATTGATTAAGTTGAGTTAAAGAGTTTGACCAATTAATCTCAAATCATTAGAGTTCATGATCTGTAGGTCCATAAAATCCCTCTACTATCTCGTAAAAGATTAAATCTTGAATTAGAATATTGAGCGAATTTGAAACGTTCAAATTCGAAATTAGGGTTTGGAATTTGATATACTCGAATTTCAATTTAGGGTTTGGATAATTATATTCGATATAATTAACATTTAATTTGTTGAAATTAAACGTAAATGGAGAGTTCAAAATATTTAAATAATGAGTTAAATATTGATTACATGAATAAGATTGATGTTTGAATTAGGTGTTTTATTAATTTATTATTTGACATTAAATTATTAATTAAAATTAAATCAATTTTTCATTTTTATTTTCAATTTATAGAAATTGAATTAAGATCTAATTTATTCTTAAATTAAGTTAAGTTAAATTAAAAAATAGAAAAATGAGTGGAGTTATCCAAGATTTCAATTAGTTAGTGGATTTCTCCACAGTTTAACACAGGCCCACTAATTAGTGCAATTTGAAGGGTCAAGTTGCTGCATAATTTAGTGCTTGCATGTATCAACTGATAAAAAGCCTCAATTTCTGAGATTGAAGCATCATGCATTCTGAATTTTGAAATTTTCTTTCCAGCAAAAATAGTTTTTGCTCTCAAGCTCTCTTAAACTCGTTTCAATCTCTCTTAATTCATAGTTTCCACCACTCAATCAAAGGTTGAGAATAGTTGAGAATATTTTCTTAGTGGTCTACTAAAGAAATTGAAGGTCAATTTTATGGATTAAGCAAGGAGCAAGTGGAAATCTTCAAAGGTATACATATTGAAACCCTCTTTATGAATAAAATATTGTTTTAACATGCTTTTGACTCAAATTAAGTATAATTAGAGTATTTAATGATTCTGTTAGCTTCCGTTTTATGCATCTTTACTCTATCAGTACATTCATCAGATCTATCGGTCTCAGCTCAGATCTGTTCTAATCTTCGAGCTTCGATTCAGATCTCTTGAAGCTTGTGAGTTGTTTGAGTTGTTTGCTTGCTCCAAAGGTAATTTTTTTTCATATTTATTTTCAATTTAGTAATTTAAAGTTATTTCATTCATTTTATTTTTATTCCAATGATTAAGCTTCTTGAAATTTTGAAATGTTGGAGAATATGTACTTGGTTGATAGTGTTGCTTGGTGTGGCTCAAGTGTATATTAAAACTATTTTTTAAAATTATATTTTAGCCTTTAATATTTTATTTGTGTTATTCTTCTGAGTTTATCTCAAAATTTAATATAAACTAATTTATGTATTATTGTTGATTATAGTTCATAAGATTTTAAAGTGTTGAAATTAAAATTAGTTCATGAACATGAACTTGTTTGATGGTTTTTTTATTATCTTTTTTTTTTTTGGCTAATATGCTTATAGAACATTTTTTAGGATTATATTTTAGCCTTTAATATTTTATTTATGTTATTCTCTTGAGTTTGCCTCAAAATTTAATATAAACTAGTTTAGGTATTGTTGTTGATTATGGTTCAGAAGATTTTAAAGTGTTGAAATGAAAATTAAATCATGAATATGAACTTGTTTGATGGTCTTGTTATCATCTTTTTGTTTGGTGGCGGAAGTGCTTATAGAACATTTTCATGGGTTATATTTTAGTATTAGAAATATTTTATTTGTGTTCTTTTGTGTTTGTCTCATGTTGATATGAACAAGTTTTAGGTCTTCTTGTTGATTATGGTTAAGTTTACAAGCTTATGGTTACGTAATTTTTCTTTGTTATTGTTTGTTTCTTTTGTAGATTAAGTCGCATATGAAGGAACTCGTATGAGAGAACCTTGAGCGGAAGCGAATCGACCAAATTCCATAATTTATCGAATACAAAGTTTACAGTAAATAAATAAGAAGATATGCATTTACAATTAAACTACGACATGCTTTAAACGAAAATGAGTTTCAAGAAACCTCACCTTTGAAGAACCTTTCTTCACGTTTCTTCCTCGAACAAAATTACGAACTTCTTGAAGACCTTCTTCAAGATAACCTCGAACTAAAAACCTGGACACTACCACAATGTTATCTTGGTATTCTCAGGGTGAGAACCCAAGAGTGGTGGACTCTGACTATTTTAGATTAGAGGGAAACTTTTAATGTGGAGGAAGAAGGTTGAAAACTTTTCACAAGAAGACTCAAAGATACAAAACACTTCTATCTTCTTCTCTTAATCGTCCAACACACTTGCAAATCATAGAGGAAGAAGAAAAACTATGTTTCTTTTATTTCTTTTTCCATAAAAGATAACCACCACCCATTAATGTGGGTGGAGAGAAAAGATGGGGAAGGGAGTTGTAATTCCCTTCCTTATTATCAAAATAATAATAATATAAATATAAATATGATAACTAACTTATCATATTATATATATATATATATAAATTATATGTTATTTCAAAGATAACATATAACCTATAATTTTAATATTGTATCACATACAATATAAACTATAGTTTTTTTTCTTTATTATATGACATTTAATATAAATCATATTTATATTAAATTTAACAACTATGAATCTCATTCATAGAAAATATATTTGAATCTCATTCAAATATTTATTTCCTCCCGTTAAGCTATAATGTATCAAATACATTATGACAATTATATCACATATAATTGAAATAATTTAATTATATCATATATAATAAATTCCTCTATTAATTTGAATAATTCAAATTAATCCAAAAATTGATTCTCTACTAAATCCTATTGAGCTACCAAGGGGACCTTATGGACCTGTTGCTTGAAACTCCAACGATACATGAATAATTAATTAAACTCTTTAATTACATTATTCATCATCCGTTAATTGTCGAACACTCCACTAAAGACCGATAGTTGCAGTCTTCGCACTACAAATATATTTTTGTGTCCATTGGATTTACTACGATGATCTTTCACAAATTGCTCGTAAATACAACTGGGCCAAATTATCGTTTTGCCCCTATAGTTACATCTAACTCCTTATTTACCACTGATCCCTCTAATGAATAATAGATCATAGTCCTACTATGACTAAACCCCTCTTGGGCCAGGAGAGGATGTGGTGTCACATTGTTCAAGACCTGAATTCATCCTTTAAGGGAGCAATTTATCTACTTACCCCGACCTCGAGGAATGACTGAATTTCATCTTGTATAGCTGTGTTCCCAGCTCTCCAATCAAACGAATCCCCAAAATGGTAGGCTTGTTGAGTCGTCGATCTGACCACTCATACCCATACAAATTAAAGGACCACCTTCATAGGCAGAAGTTCACAACTCACTCAGACTTCATGTCATGTTACCTGTGGTTATCCTGGTGAAATGTAAATCTCTATTATAAATGGTGTTTTATAATGAGACTAAACATTCCATGGTTTGGTTTTATACAAACTCTTTTGTATAGAATATCCCCGCTCGCATGTCTAATATATGAATGATCAAGATCAGATCATGTGTAGCACTTTACAACCATTGTAATAACTACAAAGCAGGTCATACTTGTAGTGTCACCAGGATAAGGTACCTAGCCTTATCCATATACTACAACCTTTTTAGGTTATCACTTAAACATAATCCACCTGTATGTCCCTACATACATGTTTAAGTTACAAAGATAACCTTGGATGTTAGTTTATTGGTTTGTGGTTAATGCAACTAAAATATCATATATTTTATAGACAATGAATAAAATATCAAATATTTTATTAAATACATAGAGTTTGTTCATTAATGTTTACAGACTATAGGACCCTACGAGATTTAGGGCATCAACCCCAACAACATATTGTACAATCATGGATATTAATATTATATAAGTGTTTGGTATTTCTAATTGTAGTTTTGGAGAGGCGGGTGGTTCCATATGAGTGTTGGACATGATAATTTTAATTATTGTTCTATAGAAGTGTGTTATTGATATACGATTGTTAGTTAGTGTGTTTATTCATATTTGATAAGTAGTTATAGAATGGATTGGAAGTACTTATAGTTGTTTGTGGATAAATTATTATAGAAGTGTGTTTTATTGTAGTTTTATGGAAGTGTGTTATTATATTTTAGGTCACTTTGTATTTAGTTTTGTGGTAGAATGTATTGTTGTGTCTATTATTGTATTTTAGATTTGGGTTCTGTGCATTTATAGGTGGAAAAGAAATATTGTTGGTTTGCCAATTAAAACGGTAAACATGCATATAATATAATAGACACGCATTACAATAAACAAATTTTTTTACCAGGATAAAACAAGATTTGACCCAGCCATTATTATGAACAGCCTGTAAAAAGTCGACTTACTGATTATGGTTAAATCAAGTTGATAGAAATATATCTACAGTGAGGATAGTACAACTACTGGGCTATAGTGGTATGTTTTGATAGTTAATGAATATTGATTAATTTGATTTAAAGAGTTTAGCCAATTAATCCTAAATCGCCCCTAAGGTCCCTCTACTAGCTCATAAAATTACCCTTGGATTAGTAAATTGAATGGTTTTGAAATGTTCAAAATCAAAATTAGGGTTTCAATTTGAAGTGTTCAAATTGAAAGTTAGGGCTTGAATTTGAAATGTTCAAATTCAATTTAGGGTTTAGATAATTATATTTGATATAATTAACGTTTAATTTTGTTGAAATTAAACGTAATCGGAGAGATTAAAATATTTAAATGATGATTTAAATATTGATTACATGAATGGGATTCATGTATGACATATGTGTTTAATTAATTTAATATTTTATATTAAATTATTATTTAATTAATTAAATTTGTTTAATTAATTATTAAATTAATTTTCAATTTTCAAATTCAATTTTAGAAATTGAANTATTATTTAATTAATTAAATTTGTTTAATTAATTATTAAATTAATTTTCAATTTTCAAATTCAATTTTAGAAATTGAATTTTGTATTTGATTAATATGAATTAAATCAATAGAAATTGAGATATAATTTGACATAGTAGAGAAATCCACATTCTTTGAGCATTTGGTAGATTAATCCACCTTTAAACACCTAAGCTATTCATGTGAGTGTCATTTGAAGTATCAAAGTGGCTGAAGAAGAGTGCCTGCATGTATTAGATAATTAAAAACCTTCAACCTTCTTAGGTTGAGGAGAGAGAAGGCTGAATTTGTGAAATTTTGCAGAAACTAACTCCTCTCCCAAACCCTCTTCTTCCTTTCACCTAATTGATCTCAATTAGAGTTTCTACCACTCAAATCCAAGTTGGAGAATAATAGAGAAGATCTCTTGATGATCCACTATTGATTTGGAGGTCGAATTCGTGGAAAGGAGCAAAGATTGAAGAGATTCATCAAAGATATTGTGTTCTTGAAACCCATTGTTCTGAAAATTGTTTTCTTGCATACTTTGAAACTCAAACTAAATGTAAATAGAGTGCTTATTAATTCTGATTGCTTCCGTTATATGCTTGTACATTCAATCAAAAAATGGATTGGACAATATAAAAAAATGAGACATTAAAAAATCGGATAATTATTGAAAAAATTTGGTAAAAGAATGATATAGAAGATGGTGGACAATGTCGATTTTCAACTGATATTGAAGATCGTGTACAATATCGATTTTAAAAAGAAGGTGTACAATGTCCGTTTTCAATCGACATTGAAGATAATTGATATTGAAATTTCAGTCGGCTATAATGTCAGTTTAAAATTGACATTAAAGACCTTTTATAACACGATCATCAATGTCGGTTTTCAACGACATTGTACTCATATAATGTCAATCTTAAAACAGATACTAAGTCTAGTTTTGTAGTTGTGAAAGTAGACTTTTGGTCGATTGAGAACAAAAAATAAAACCAGTAAAAAAAGATGAAAATTGAAAAGATGTGTTCGAAACCACATAAACTTCAATAAATCGAAAGTTATGATAGTGGTTGTTTTCATCCTACTTACCATTGAACAAAATTCTTAATCGTGGAATATCCATAACAAGAAAGTGTTTAGTATAGAGGATGAAGAAAACTAGGGCTATTGTATTATAATATTTTATGTTTGAAACAAAAGGATAATAGGTATAACGTTCAGCATAATTTAAAATTCGTGTATCTTGATTAATATTAATAAAAAATATAATAAAAATAACAAATCTCAGTTAGAATAATTAATATAATATGATATATTACAATTCAAAATAAGATTTGAAAATTAGTTGATGTACAAGATTCGAAAATTCAAAACAACTATTAAATAGTGAGATTTGTGACAAATTATCCACTTGAAATGATGATCTTAGTTGGAGTTGAAAGTCTTCTAGGATATATAGTTGAGTAATTAATTACAAGTCTCATTAATAAAGATGTCGAATTAATTATACTGCAATTAAAAAGGACAATGAGGGTGTTTTAGGATTTCATAAAATTTGACCCACGTGTCATTCATGCGTTTTTTCGATAATTCAAAAGGATCCCACCTTTTGCTATTTTTTTTAAATGATAGTGTAATTACGACTATATACCTTCTTCTTCTTCTTATTATTATTATTATTTTGTCTAATTACCATCTATTTAGATATAGTGACCACCTTAATAAAGTTTAAATTATTTTACCTATTTTCTAAATATAGTTACCATAAGGAAGATATAAAAAGTTGATCACATGAGGAATGAAGCCGAAAAAATTAAAAAAAAAAATTTGAAATATCTTTATGGATAAGGAAATATAGAAAGAGTGGTAGAGAAAATTAGGGAGATATAAATGTGAATTTAAAATTAAGGGGGTTTTGGAAAAGAAAAATATGTTTAATGTTTTACTTAAAAGATTATAAATGATGTATTTTTTATTTAATGTTTTACTTTAAAGATTATAAATGAAGTATTTTTATTACCTTCTTTAAAAAATATCTATTTTACATTTTAAATATAAAACAATATCAAAATTGTTGTACAAATTTTTTAGAATGACAAGATATTTTTTTTCCTTTCTAAAAAAATATATTTCCGATGTGATTCTAACATATAAAACATATGAAAAAGCTAACAATATATTTTTTTTCGACTATAATTCTTATACATTGAATAAATATATCCTATTATGTTAGAGTAATTGATGTCATTTAATTTTTCTTAAAAATAAAAGTTACATTTTTTTTTTGTTAAGGAACAAAGTATGATATAAGTTTAAAGTTAAGATTTTAATAATAACAATCAATAATACATACGTAAGTAATTTTAAAATAATGAATATCTTTTAAACTAAATGATTATAAAAATATTTTTTTAGTTAAATTTATAAATTGGCATGATTCACAATTAATTTTTTTTTTTCAACTATTACTACAAAATTCAAAAACACGTTCCTTACTAGTATATTATATGTATATATATTCAAACAACTGCCTGGACGAATAATATTTTAATAATATTTAATTTTGAATTACGAATGACAAGAACATTATAGTTAAATTTATCGTATTAAAACGCGGGAAGATGAAAGGTTGCAAAATCAAGAGACAATTGTTAATTATCAATTAAAAAATTAAATAGAAAAGCTGCAGTAAAAGAATAATATGAATTATTGACATTTATTATTAAAAGAGGAAGATAATTGAGAAGGAAAATGGAAGGGCAAAGCGTGTAATTGAAGGAGAAATGGGCAGAACCGGAAAAAAGTGTAGAACAATGGTGAATTGAAAAAGAAAAAGAAGAGAAAGTCGGAAAAAAAAGTTAAATTTATAATATAATATACATTCAAATATGATGGTTTCATAGCCACGTGATGTTGGACTTCGAAGGTGGTCATTGGAGATGAATGTCGGAAGCAGTATGCACCAGAGGTGGTCGTTGTTGGACTTCGACCACTAAAGGTGGTAGTTTGAGCATGTTGTAGGAGCGAGGCAGTAGTTGTCATTTGAACATATCGCCGAAGTTGGTCCTTTGAGTTTGCTTAGAGCATGCTGGGAGGAGGGAGAAAGAAAGAGGGGAAGATTAAGTTTCTCCTGTAAATGTGCAAACATAAATATGAAACACTAATGAAGTTGGTGAGGGTGAGTTATTTAACACTGACTATTGAAATTGGTGAGCTAAACACTAAAGTGGTAATTTTTATCAACTCAATCAACTCAAGTTGGTATTCCAAACACCCCTTTAGTGTTAAGGTCTATTAATTAAATTAAAAGAATTACAATTAATTAAGTTTCACTATTTTTCATCACTACTAAAATTTAAATTTAAAATTTCATTCTGACTTAAATGTGTAATATTTTTTAATTAAAAATCAAATAGAAGTTAGATTCAAAAGATAAAGATAATATATATATATTATATATATATTATATTCATGGAGCACAACACATGGCCTTAGCCATGAAAGGGAATAGAAGGGGAGAAAGCCAATTATCAACCTATACTATATATAAAAGGGACTATAAGGAGAGAATCTTTACATCAATATTTTGCCATTACAATTTTACATAATTCCTATTTTTTTCTTTGTCACAACTATTCCGAGTTGAGGTGGATATACGTAAAGTGATGTATGGGTGTGATCTAGACCATAAATATGAAACATGATTATCTAACAATAAGTATATGATGTTAGATTAGAACTAACTGGCATCTAAAGCCAAAATTGTTATAGTTAACTATATAGATTAAAGTAGTATCTTTTTGTGTATGAGTATGGTATAGGTCATAAATATGAAAAGTCAAGATCTAACGGTGGATAAATGTTTTTGAACAAACAATCACGTTTTTTTTCCACATTACAACTATTTAAGTTGAAATAGTACATCTTACATATGGGTGTGATTTAAACCATATATATAAAACATAAATATCTAATAGTGGGGAAGTATTTAAACAGACAATCACACCTTTTTCCTTTAAAAAATACACAAAATTCTTTTTTTTTTTTTTTTTAATTTCTTCACATAGTTACAACCATTAGAGTCAAATTCATATACTTGAAAATTTATTCAATATGTTAATTACAAATTTTTTATACTTTTTTTTCTTATGTACTTAAATAAACTATTATGTGCATCCCACATGTTATGAACTAGGATTATATAAAATCTTTATTAAAAGGAGAGAATTTTTACATTTCACTTTTGCCCTTACAATTTTTTTAATAATATACCTATTATGCCCTCATAATTGTGTAGAATTTTTTGAAAAAAATGAAAATTACATAGGAGTACATCATATACAAACAAATAGATGGGTGGAAAAAAATATTTTCGATACAACTCTTCGATTGATAATCTCAATACCAATTTTCAGTTGCCATAAAAAGTTCTTATATAAAAAAAAAAAATTAAAAAATGTGAGGATTAAAAAAAATGTTCTTTGGAAGAAAAACATTGAATCCAGTCAAAACGAGGCCTTTAAAATTTAGAAAGTTATTTTTAGTTTATGGAGAGGTATTGTTATCAATCTTTATGACTAAATTAGTAGTGTGCTTTGAGAAGTTTTGAGAATGTTTGCTTTGAAGATGTTCTTTCATTAGAAAAAAGAAAAAAAAAATTAAGATTAGATTTAAGTTTAAATGCATGGTAGAGAAATAGAATAGATGTAATGTTTCACTATTTCATGAGTCACATGTTTCTTTCCAACCTTCATTTCATTTATTCTCACTTCAGTCAATACTAGTAAGATAAATAAATAAAAATGACAAAGAGAAGAGTAATATATCTACAAATACATAGAGAAAGAGATTATTTAATCAATTGTGATTGGTACAAAGTTTTCTGGCTAATTTTTCTTGAAACAATAATTGAATGGAGAATCGATTTTAACTTACTATTGAAGACGTCAAACTTCGATTGTGTTTTTATGTTTATTTTTCTTTGACCGTTATAGATTTGTTATAGATGTTTATATAAAAGATTTTTTAGAAGTTAAGAGAGAGATGGTGAGAGAAGTTAAAAATTTTAGGAAAATCTTCCATAGAAAATAGTTTAATCTTTTTAAATTTTAATTGCATTCTTAATTTGAAAATCCAAACCAACCATTCTTTCTCCTTTTTCATAATCTCATTTTAGATATATTTTTTAAAATAATGTTATTTTAATATATATTGACTTAAATAGGGTAGGATTGAAAGTATTTTTAAAAATAGGTGTTTGTTGAATCTATTGACAAAATTAAGGTAGTGAAATCGTGTACGGAGTACACGATTTCCATGTGGCAAACTCGTGTATGGGGTACACGAGTACGGTTTAATCCAGTCAGCACCACGTCGGCTGACTGATTGACCAGTCGCATGGAAACTCGTAGATCGGGTCCACGATTTGTTTTTCTTTTCTTTTCTTTTTTTTTTTAAAAAAATAGATTGACTAATTATTATTTTTTAATTGGAGATGTACAACAATATTAAGACTTTAGGAACAAGTCCACAAATTCCTTCATTATTAAACTTAATTATATATTTAATCTACAATGAAAACATAATTATCTTGCACTCATATTAAAAAAAATGTCATGATATCAAAAAAGATTTACAATTAGTTCTTTAATTTATAATTTGATAATGAAAGTTTACATGAAATTTAAAAATGACCCCCTGGCCCCTATCATGGGGTTGTCTTCGTGTCTCTAAATTAAATTCACCCCGTTGTCGTTGTCGTCTACGACGAATACGTCTTCAATCGGGGTTAGCAACTAAATCTTCACCCTGTTGTCAATGTCACTATCTCCATCATTCCCAGGTTCGGACGCAACATATTTATTATGATTTTGTCAACTGTTATAGTTGACAAAAAAAATATATATATATGTTAATGTCAACCCAACAAATCTAAGATTCATAAATTATACATTTAAATAGCACAAATCTAAGATTCATAAACTATATATTTAAATGAGCCCAAATAAAAACAAAATAATATATCCATGAATCATACACTTAATTCAGTCTAAATAACAAAATAATATATATGAACCAATCTTCATTTTTAAGTTCATAAACATAATCTAATTTCTAAATTTAACTACATTAGAACTACACATTAAGTTCATAAACTACATTAGACAAAATCAGAAAAGTAGAGCAACAAAATCAGCCCAACCAAAATCTCATTTCTAAGTTCATAAACCACATTAGACAAAATGAGTCCAACAAATAGACAAACATATACATATATTTCTAGATTTAACCTAACAAATAAATCATGGATCCATATTAAGTTCAGCCCAAATGCAAACAATATAAGTACTATAATATATAGCAAACAATATAAGTACCATAATATATATATATATATATATATATGAAGATTATATATTCGAAAACAACGTAGGGAAATTTTTTTACCACAATCAAAGAGAGGAGAAGCTTTCCGACGAACGGTTGGACGAACGGTTAAATAGAGGCACACAACTTAAGGTAGGAGATTTTCGGGTAATTTGTTCGGATGGATGAACAGAGGAGATTTTCAGATGGGAAAGACGAAAGAAAAGAGGAGGCAGAAGGCTTTCGGATGGAGGAAGAAAAAGGTTGTGACGGTTTAATGGAGAAGGGAGTCGTGTACCCAGTACACGACTTAAGGTAATCATATACCTGGTACACGACTTAAGGTAATCGGGTACACGAATAGATCAACAGGAAATCGTGTACCGGGTATACGATTTAAAAACCTATTTTTGACAATACTTTCAATCCTACCATACTTTTGTCAATATATATTAAAATAACATTATTTAAAAAAAATTCTCATTTTATTATATCTGTTCTCCTTTTACTGCATTTTTTTTGGTGAATATTTAATTTGTTTAATATTTTTTTTGTTAGTTACATATTTATTTAACTGTTTAAAAAATTTTCAATTTATATAATCCTTATATAAAATACTTATTTATTTGTCTATTTATTTTTTCTCCATAAATCAATTCATTCAAGAAACCATGCAAGAACTATTTAGTTGTAATAAGATATCTTATCATGTCACTTTTATTTATACAAGTTAATATAATTTTTTTTTGCAATTACATCATATATATGCATTTTCCATTTAATTCATCTATCTTTTTTATTTCTCTCTCTTTTCTTAGCTTTAAAATTTGATGTGAATTATTTGAAATTTAAACTTAATGAAATGTATATTCATTTAAAATTTACATTTCGCTATACAATTTATGTTATAGAAATTTTCAACTACGTTCAACACATTCTATATATATTTTTTAACCATTTGTGATGTCTTTTTATTTACGATTTATAGGGGGGGAGAATTGTTCATTTGACCTCAAGAGAGATAATACAAATTTTATACCAATTGAGCTATGCTAATTCTGGTCATTTTTCATATACGTTGTAAATTAACCTATAAAAAAAATATATGCAGTTCTATCTACTAATTCTTTTATTATTTTATAAAATCATGTTAAATATTTGTTATTTAAAACAAATAAATAATATTTCATTCACTATTCAAATATCACCCTCAAAATTTATGTTTCAAAAACTTTGGACCGAGTGCATCGCACATGCTTTTTTAACTAGTAAGGGAAAATGGTAGACTTGATGTGGGGTTAAAATGAGTGTAACCAAATCCAATAGCAACAACGAACCAAACCTAATTTCAATTTTTTTTATTAAATTACAAATTGTGTTCTATAATTTAAGAGATACCTATAATTTAGTATATTTGATTTTATCTTCTGTATAGTTAGATAAAATCACATAAATAGTCCAATCATATATACTATTTATAATGTGGACTATTTATAATGATTTTTATCAAATTATAGAAATTAAATTCTATTTTTTTTCTAAATAATGGAATTAAATTTACAATTTATTATTATTACTATTATTTTGGTAGTTTTGCAATTCGATTGAGTGATAAATATATTATTTTGTGGTTTGCTTCTGTTAGTTCTAAGGGCCCGTTTGGTTTAAAGATACAGAGGATTGGAATGGGTATGAGTTTTGTATACCTATGTTTGGTTAGAGGTTTGGAGATATTTGAGAAAAATATTTTTCACAGACATCTTCAATGTCGGTCCTTGATGGATTTTTAATCCCATGAAAATAGGTGGATTTTCATTAAATCTTCCCACTTTTTGTTTTTCTTCCCAAATATTTTTATTTTCTCTCTCTTTTTTCATTATTTTTTTCTTTATCTTCTATTTTTTTCTGTTTATTTATTTATTATTTTTCTCTTCTCTTCTTCTTTTTTAAAATTTATTATTTCAAATTTTTCTATCACTTTTCTTTTTTTAATATATATTTTTATATGGTTTTTCCTAACATGTTTATTATCTTATACTTTGAATTATTTGTCTTTCTATTTTTGTCTTTTTATTTTCTTATTTCTTGCAATTTTTATCTTTCTTTCATCTGGTTCTTTTTTTTTCCCTTCTATGAATGAAACTTAAATTATATTGTTTAAAATTATTTTAGAATATTGACTTAAAATAATAAATTAACTAACAACTAATTGTTTGAAATTAACTAGAGTAAATTAATTATTGGAAATTAATTTTTTTTTGAATTTAATACTTTATTATTACATAAAATTGTTATTTATTAACTTTCTAAAAAATATAATTAATTAACTAATAATAGAATAAGTTAATTTTTAAACTAAATAATAGTTTACCTTTGTACTTCTAGTTTTAATCTATAATTATAATTCTTTTTTAAGTTAAAAACATTGTTTGATTATTTAAAATCAATTAGTTTATATCAACTTTTGTATATATATATGGCTTATAATTAACCTTAATCAATTAACTAATTAACTCTTTAATTAGTAAAACTATAGAAAAAAAGGAAAGAAAATAGATATTTCAATTAATTATCAATATTATTTTTATTAAAAAAATTGATAATATAAATGTACAATACAAAAAATTTAATTGATAGGAAATATATTAAACTGGAGGATGAGAGGGTAAATTTAATTAAATTCTAATGGTTTGAAATTGATTTAATAACTTAATGTTATAAAAATAAATTAACAAACAAAAATTAATTATTGAAATTGATTTACATTAATTTGATACTTTATAATAATATGAAAAAGTATAATACATTCTCATACATTCTATTCTCATTTCCATACATAACCCAACACTATCTTTAATTCTCAGATATCCTATTTTTAGACATCTTATTCCCATGCATTTTTATTTTCCAGACATTCATAAAACCTTAAATCAAACCATTCCCAAAGAATACATAATAAAAGTGGTGGTAGGGAGACTTTTTCTCCCCATTTTGTCCGTTCTGAATTTTGTCTTCCATTTAAGTAATTTGGTTCTATTGTAATTATATTTTTAGACTAATCTTTCAAATTATAATTAATTATGGTTTTATTGTAAGTGACTATTAAATTTCTTCATTCCTCAACCCACCCACGGTGACCCTCTTCTCACAATTAACATACAAATTAATAACAATAACACAAAATAGAATACAATTAACATATAAATTAATAACAATAACACAAATTATATTTTCATTTTCTTTAAAAGAATCTTGGATATAGATAAATTTAGCATACAAATTAATAACAATAACACAAAATAGAATACAAACACTGAAATACAATACAAAAAAAGCAATATTTAAGATGTTTAAGTACAATAGTTAATAAAAATGCAATAGAAAAGTGACTCACATACGATTAGAGGGAGAAGTATGAAGATAAACAGGAACTTCTTCATTGAATTGTTGAAGATATCCAAATGATTTATATTTTGGTTGACTTTGTGAGGACTCAAATGTGAAGATAGAGATTAGATGATTCTAGTTTAGGGTTTGGTTCGTTATTTAATTATTATTATTATTATTTTTAGTTTTGGATTCGAGTAGTGAGCTTGTTGCCTAGTTTTAGACTGGGAAAGATTAGATTAATTGTTTGTCTTTTTTCTTTTAAAAAAATACGCACGTAGAAATAGATATATCAAATCGCGTGTCAGATACGTATCTGAGAAGTATTTGGAAGTTTCAACATCGCTACATGTCTGATACGGATTCTTTGCCTCACATGAAATATTTGTGCTTTATAGTTATTTAATAACCTTCAAACTGGTTAGGAGAGTTGTTTTTATTTTTATTTTTTTTATCTTATATTGCACATACCATGATTTTTTACCTTCTTTGTTTTTTTTTAGCAAAATTATAATTTTCATAGTTAAAATGTAAAATATGATTAAACTCTTGCATTGTATTTCAAAATATAAATATATAAATGAATTAAAATTTCAAAATTTATTATATCATATTATCAATAATTGATGTTTCATCCATTAAAAAGGATTTTGTTAAAAAGTAAAGTATTTTTTCAAACTATTGACAAAAATAGCATGAGAAAGTATTTTTAAAAATAGGTGGGTATTGAAACTATTAACAAAAGTAGGATAGTGAAATCGGATACACGATTAACGTTTAATCCAGTCAGTACCACGTTGATTGACTTGGTTGACCGGTCACATGGAAACTCGTGGA